>NW_009704096.1:0-22406 GCF_000703405.1 Apaloderma vittatum
GGTGCGAGCGGGGACCGAGCCCCGCCTGCAGCCCCCGGGGTCACCCCGGCGAGCAGGGGAGAGGAGGGAGGAGGAGGAGAAGAAGAAGCTGCTGGGCTACCACGAAATCTGTTCAGAAACTGCTGGGCTACCACATAATCTGTGGGTCCGCAGCGGTCCAGCTTAATCACAGAATCACAGAATGTCAAGGGTTGGAAGGGACCTCGAAAGACCATCTAGTCCAACCCCCCTGCCAGAGCAGGATCTTAAAGGAAGATTTCTCCTCATGTCCGGAGCATTAAGCAAAATAACACTGCAGAATCGGGGTCATTATTTTGTCCAGCTTTAAAATGTTTCCCTGTTAAAGTGAAAGGTTGGAGTGAGACACAGCGTTCAATACCACTCATACAAAAGAAAAAAAAAAAAGAGACAGGAAAGAAAAAAAGACAGCTCTAACCTTCTCTCGAAAGTATTCACAGATTAATCAATTTACAATTTAAAAACCAGGCAAGGTCAGAAGTACATTAATCCTCAGAAAACTCGGCTGAGTTAGTGGGAGTTTATGTTATTGTGAAATACAAAGTAACAGGTTAAAAAAAGGTACCATTGAATAAATATATACGCACACACTAGAGGCCTGTAATTCTACATTAGTTTGTCAGAAATCTAATAAATCATATGTTCTTAACTCTCCTGGGTTACGGTCTCACCAGAAACCCTCAGTGGAATTACAGCCATACTATAGTATGCAGTTAGCTGTCTCTAGTTATAACACAGAAGTAATACAGAAAAATTGGATTCATAATAAAATTTGGAATTGATGAGGGGAGTCCTGCAGCTGCGAATGGTGAGTTATGCTATTTGTGATAACAATTCCTTTTGAGAGTTCACTGTAACATTAATCATGCATGACAGACTGAGAGTTTTAGGCACTGGAAACGTGTCCTGCAATATTGCTGACATCTACTATTTTTTTTTCACTGTAACTCTTAATAATAAACAAGTACTTCTAGTTTGTAAGTTGTGTAGCTTCATTAAAGCATTCCTTCTAAGGAATGCTAACAAGGAGCATTTATAAACATTGTAAGTATTAAGATTTTAAAGGCATATAACCATTAAAAAGTATGCAATCCAGGTAATAACCTCATCTACAGTTTTCTTATTAACTATTCATACTTAATTTGATTTTACTGGAAGGGTTTTACATTGAATTAATGCATTGACTGATAATTTTGCTATTTAACATCTAATTGACCATGAGGAAAGAAATATCTGAAGACATGAAAAAATAGTAATTAAGTATCTGTCATTGCAATTTATAGTGGGATGAAAAGCATAGGAGTATAAATCATTATGGAGAATATTAATGTGTGCCACTACTGGACAAGGATATATTTGCATGTGTTATGGCCACTGTGAGTTTGCAATTCAGTGTATGGGAGAAAACTTTTTGAAAGCTTGGTTCCCTGGTGTTCCTCTTCTGACATGGGAGGAAGGTTTGCTCTGGCTGGATTAACATCCAGCTTGACTTGAAACACAACTCTAGCTAAAACACCCCTCTCTCTCTCGGCAAATGGATGCAATCACATTGCAAATCAGAGCTGAAAGAAGGGGAAAAAATTAGAGTAAAAAGGAGGCTGAATCAAGGCTAAAATAAACTCTGTATCCTTTTGGGTTTGAGAAAAAGTATCAGCACCGTTTTAGAGTAAACATTTCTTGACACTGATAGCATTGATTTTAATGCACTTAAACACTTTTAATTTGGCAGTTCATTTAAGCTCAGTGGAAGAGAAAATGTTCTCTGTAGTGTCATGGACAGACTGGAAAGAAGAAACAGTGGAGAGATCTGTTTTCATAGAAGCATGCATAGTAGATCTGATTTAGAAGAAGGTTTGTCTCACGATGACAGCAGAAAGTGGGAGCAATTGAAGGTTGCTGTCCTCTCTTCTAGAGCCCTTGGGGACATCCCCAGCATTGCAAACTGTGCAAAGATGTAACCAGTTGCTTATTTGGGTTTTGCAGATCCAAGGCATGCCCTATGGGAACTGCCTACTTCTCAGCGATGGCCCTGTCAATAACAGCACTGGAATCCCTTTCTTTTACGTGTCGCCGAAAGATAACACTGTGGCGGATCTCCTGAAGAATCCTGTGGCTTCTCTGACCCTGCCAGAGGCAGACGGAAATTTCTGCAGGTAACAGAATTTTAACTGCCTGCTACCACCTTCAGTGGGAACAGCGTGCTCCGATCAAAATGCTGGGTCCCCCCACCTTCAGTGTCCTGCTTTTATTTTGTCTCTCATCATCAGGTACAAGCTTCCTTCTTAGGTTTGTTTTGCAGTAAGTTGTCCCAGCAAAGCATGCTAAAGAGAAGCAGAAGTGTCACTGAAGTGTATTGTAGCATCAACAGCTGCAGTGGCTTTCAGCTCACACATTACCATACCTAAATTTTAATCTTTTCTTGGGGGTGCCAGATAAAATCTAGGTGCTCAAGATCCCATTATAGGCTGTGGTGATCTAGTCAATGAAGTCCGTAGAGTTTCCCGAGCTGTCCAAGTCATGGTAAAGCCAACACCTCTGCTTTGCTGAGCAGCTCTGGAGGTCCTACCGACTGCCTTGACGGGGCTTTAGCTCTCCAGGGCATCTCAGGCTCTCAGCTCACAAGTTATACATTCAGGACCATGCCATAATTTCCACCTCTTCAGAGGGTGCAATTGAATAGATACCATGAATTTTTGGCACTTCGTCCATCATAACCAGCCAGTGAATGATCCCACACACAAAGGAAGACAGATCTGAGATTTACTGATATACAGCTGGCTCCAGGTTTGTCTCTCCAGAGACAGTAGTGGGTTGACTTCTTTTTAATCATATGTACAATGAATGACTCCAGATCACTGAAGTTTTACATGTGTAAAATGTATGTATGTAAACTCAAAGCTGATTTGATTTTCCTCTCCATGCTTGCCTCCTTGAAGAAGACATATCTCTGCCATATGCTTGTTTACAGTCAAACACGTGGCAAACTTGGCTGGATCACCCTTGTGTAAAGTGTTATTTCCAAAGACCTCTTTACATGATGAGGTACATGACGTTGAAATTGTGTCAGACAGGACTCTGTTACCAAAGCACATTTTAGCTGATATTCCAAGGAGAGAGACAGAAGAACTGGAAATTACAGGCTGCTTCAGAAAGAAATGGCTCTGAAAGTTTTTACCCCAGCTTAAGGTCCTCTTTGGGGGAGGAGAGGTTTATCTTAAGAACCGGATCCCAGATTTTGCCGGCTTGGGTATAATCCTGTCTCTTGGGCCTTCTAGCTGAGAACAACATTGCTTTTTCAAGCAGTGAATGGCAGCTATAAAGCACAGTACTGTTACACTTGTCTGTGTTTGTCTCCAGGATATGCTGTCTTCTTACTTACATGGTGGCAAAAGGAAAATTTTCTCAGTCCAAGCAATACAAATGATTTCAGGCTGACACACCATTCCCAAGGAATGGAAATCACGGCTTCCTCTTGCAATGTCAGACACCTAATAGGAACCTTTCATTGCAGCATTTGTTAAGGTTTTTGAATGTTTGAGAAGGCCAACAAAGTAGTGAAGTTAACACCAGAATGGTTCTGCTTGCTCCTTAAAATTATTTCATTAAGTATTTTGCATTAATCCTTAATAAATGTATCAGTTCTTTCATAACAGAGCTTATTCCTGTTTTCTGATCTTTTTCATTCAATCAGATAGTGAGTTGAATATCTAAACAAAGTGCTTAAAAATGTGTGTTAAGTCCTATGTCCTAGCACCTACCCAATGCCCTATTTTTAGAGGCCTAAGACTCAGAGCAGCTTCCATTGATGATACCTGCTGGTGTTTGAGCACTTCTGGAGACAACACACCCATTTAGGCACTTAAGTGTGGCCTTTCATCCTTGACTTTAAACATACACTCTTAAAAGTCTTTGCCTTTTAAGTTTTAGCAATGTCACTGCCTGATTTACCTGTTTGGGAAGTATCAATTCACCAACAAAAGAGAAATGCTGCATGATTTATAAAAATATGAATTTCCTATATGTCACAGCCTTTCAAGAATATTTATTCTCTGCCTTTCTATTAAGCAACTATTAGCTTCCAAACCAAACCATGATCCTTTTGTTTCATGTGCCACATATTTGCTGCTGTTTGCCTTACAGCCAGGGAAACCTGGATTCTGCCACCTGACTCTCTAGTCCCCTCTACTGCCCCTCTCTCTGCACTGTCAAGGACCTAAAACTGGGTTTCCAAAAGAGTTTAGGCCAAACTACTTACCAGTGGCCACATCCCTATTCTCCCTCCCTACCATCAGTCATGTTGTCCCCACCTCTGTCTCTTTCTCACATCAGCTCTGGGCTTTGCTTGACCCTAAGTTGAAACATAAATCTGAAGAAAATAAACCCAATGATGAGAAAAAGGTTTTCTGATGGTCCTTCTTCTTTTCATTCAGTGACTGCTGCTGCTCCTGGCCATGCAATCCCACCCCCTCCCTTCAGCTGACCATATGGTGGGCCTATTTTAGCTCAGGAACCCAGCAGAAACCTTTTCCTTTTTTTTTTTTTCCTAACTTGCTGGATGAGATTTCTACCGGGTTACTAACTTGACTCTGCTCTCCAAGATTTGGGTGAATGCAAAGGAGAGGGAAAAGGAGAAAGTGGAGGAAAATAGGACATCCTCATTTTAACATGTATCCATACTGTAAATATTGTTTACTACTGTATTGAGTACACAGATTCAGAGTCTGTGCTCCTTGCGTTATTTATTTTATTCTTACATTCAGTTTGGTTTTCATTATTTCTGGAGTTCTCATCTGGAACAGATGTTGGCTGGCATTAGTGCAAAGAACAAGCAATACAGAGAGTGAAAAGCTCTTTCCTCTTTCTTGAGCTGCAGTTTGTGTTTTTGGTGATAGCTAGGGAAATGTGAGCAAGCTTTGGGGCTGTCTCACAGCTAGAAAGCATGTGGATGCCGAGACTTTAACTTTCTTCTTTCCTTTCCCCCTGTAATCAGGGTCAGAAATGGAGGAGCCTGTCTGGGCCCTGCTAACAATGTTTGGGATGACCAGCACTGAATCAGTGAATCATAGAATGGTTTGGGTTGGAAAAGACCTTAAAGATCATCTAGTTCCAACCCCCTGCCATGGACAGGGACACTTCCCACCAGACCAGGTTGCTCAAAGCCTCCTCTGCTGCTGGTACCAGCATCTTCCCTTCAGGGTGTGCTTTACCTGAGCCATGCAAACAACACGGAGCATCCTTAGTGCAGAGCTTTATGCGGTGGCTCAGGTTTTGGATACCGAGTTTCTTCCTCTTCTTTACTCATGCTATATGAGAGGTTTTACCCTGAGAGACCTCGGGTCCTGTTAGTATTAAAAGAGTATCTGTGAGGTTTTCTTTGCAAGAGAAAATGTCATTTACGTATGGTTTTAATACCAGAAGTTCTGTTGGTCAAGAGCATCATTAATTGTTTTGGCTTCAAAATAATTATACAAAATAGCTAAATGAACGATGGTCTGTGTGACAAAGTTCATGTCCTTGTATGCCAGCAATGTATTTGTAGGTTATTTTCATGTGGATTTTTATTAGAATTTCATTATTAACCTACTCTGGCAAGAATTAAAACAAATGTGAAAACTAGTCGATGCCTGTATTCCTGGGAGTATTTGGCACTCTTCTGAAAAATGCCTCTGACCTGCTGCACACAAAAGAAATCTCTGGTCTTTAGAAAGAAAATATAGCTGACATTTCAATAGTCTTCTTGTATCTAATGAGTATCAACTGACTTGTGTGTCTATACATCAGTTTGATATTAAATTTATTTAGTAGTCATTTTCATTTGTTTTGTTTCAGAACAGACTCAAGTTCCAAACGTTGACAATAAATATTTTCACTTTCAAGGATATGAGGAACACAGAGTGGCCTTTTTGGTGCTCCAGCCTTAACATTTAATCAGCTGGAAAGAAAATTTGCAAAGCCTAAACTAATAAGAGAAATAACATTTAATAACAAAAGAAAGAGAGCTGGCACTAATTGCCAGACATTATAGTGTTGCAGCTACAGCCTGGATTCCTCATCTCTGACCTAGAGATTGCCATTTCCCAGAGGGAGACAGGCTGCACTTCTCTGAAAAGGCTCCCTGATGGCCAGCGTAGAGAAAGCATTTGTTAGCAACTACACGGCATCCTATCTGAAGGCTGATAAATGGATAATAAGAGGCAAGAAAAATTAAATGCTTCAGGGCTATAAATAGACTAAGCTGGCATGTCTATGCCACAGACAAGCTGAAAAGATTGAGTCCCATTCTTACAGCTTTCTGTGGCAGCAAGACTGAGCCCGACATGAAAGAATAGAGCAGCTATTGTTCTAAACACATTTCCCAACACACAGGCTACTCAGAGGATCTCTCTTTCCAAGTAAGCTCCTGGGCCTGCCTCATTACAGCTGCAGTCTGGAAAACAGGCAATTAATTTTAAACGTGTGTCACCTCCTTGACATTAGGTTCAGCACATTCGCAGGGACCAGCTGCATCTTGCTTAGAGAAGGGGTGGTTGCATGGCTGTGGTGAGCTGGTTTTCGCATGAGGGAGGGAGAAAGAAAGAAAAGCCATGAGCATTGGCGTCAGTCCTCCGGTTGTTTTTTCCTTTGCTATTAGTTTGGAGGATGGTGTTTCAAATCCACACTGCAGACTGGGAATGACTTTGAGGGAATCAGATTCCTCTCCTGGTTTATGACCTGTACCAGGGGTGGCTCCATCAGAGCCGTTTTACCCCCAGGGGCTCACCTGCCGTTCGAGGTACAACCAGGCAGATGTCTTCAGTGGATGTAAGCTGGCTCTGTGGGTTTCCTAAACTCTGCATTGAAAAGGCTGATGGGAAGCACTGAGCATCTCCAGTGCCTCTGAGTACCACCAGGCCATGGGAAGAGGAGAGTTAATTCAGTGGGTTAGGGTTCCCACCAAGGGGTGGATCGGCAGTGTTCGTGAACTGCCAGCTTCATTCCTGGGCAATCCTGAGAGAAAATAAACTTGCCATGGGTGGCAGGCGTAACCTTCGAGGTGTCAATTGTTCATCCAACATATGGCTACCCCTGGGTTTGTCGAGTCACTGGGTTTGTCTGTTAATATGAGGATGAATGTAAGAAAGAAATTTAGTACTGCACCTTCACACAAAGAGAAATGATGCACGCAGAAGACAAAGGCTGAATTCGGACATCCCTCAGTTTTTGAGATCTACCTCCTGGTTCTATGGCACAGACACATTTCTAGTTCTGGTGTTTATGTTGGTCCTTTTTAGTCATATGCAAATAACTATGTCAGTAGCTGTTCCTGAAAAATCTGTATTATAAAAAATCAGGAAGATACCAAATTAGAAAGTCGAATATGAAACCTACTATTATCATGACCCAATGCACACAATATAACCCTAAATTGCTTTTTTTTCTGTATTCTTAAATAACCAGCTTCCTCAAACCCCTTTCTAGTGAAGTGGTATGTGTTTCTCTGACTCTGTTTACAGAAATAGTTGATGCTGTGATTCTGTGATTCTTTTTTTTTCCCCTGTGAATTGTCTGTGGTTAAACTATATATGTGTTTCCTGTCTGAAACAGAGTCCAGCTAAAGAAATGAGTTGTTACTGTCAATGAAGACAGACAGAGTGATTTCACTTAACAAATTCTAATCAAAACATTCTAGGAAGCGCTATCTTCTAGGAGGAGTGAAATTATTTACAACACGAAAACAGGCTCACTTGGATGCAGGATAGACATTGTACCAACACTCTTCAGCTCTTGTGCCTGACTTCAGATTCACAAGACTGCTCTTCTAAAAGCAAAAGCAAAGATGTCTTTTAACTACCTTTTCTGGCTCTCAAACACAGCTGATAAAGAAATTCTTGTCAAAATCAGAGCAGGGGAGTGCAAAACTGTCCAGGCGTATCCAGCTGAAGGCCGGCAACAGCTTTTCAGATTATGAAATTGCTTTCAGGAGAGATTTTGTTTGACGTTCATGCTACGCAGATTAGCAGCACCAATACATTCTTTCTGCTTCAGAGACTCGGGTAGTTAGTGGTGAGCAAATGAAATGTATGAGGAGGATAACTTGCTATTCAAAATTCATCACATTTATTAATCAAAATTATAAGCACTTTTCAGTAATTCTCTGAGGACATAGCATTTCCTCCCTTCCTTTCTGTACATTTTAGGGCCCCAAAAATGTATTGTATAGACTAGAAAATAATTCCAAGTTGCATGGCTGTGTACGGCTGTTGCTGCTGCTATAGGAAAAGTTAGGATGTGTGGAGACAGTCATTGCCCTTATGCCACACGTGAGCTGCACGCTCTAAAGTAGAAAAAAAAAAAAGTAGAACTGTTCCCTGGAGCTTTCTTCCTGGGTCTCCAGTTCTCCTTTTCTGCAGTAGGAGGAAGCCCTTTCCCAACTTCTTTTCTCTTACGTTCTGCTCAAGAAGTAGAGGGGTAGAAGCATGCTTTCTCACAGGGCAGGGAGAACTGTGCTGAGGGAAGATGGGAAGGACTGGTGGATCCTGACAGGGAGAATGGAAGGTTCTGTCTCCTCAGGGAGGTGGAGAAGATGGATGGCAGCTCCTCTGTGGGAAAAGGAGGCCAGGGAAGAAGAAAAATAAATTCCTCTCCATAGACTCCTGCTTTCTTCCCCAGTGCGTGGAGGATTACTGAACCCTCCTGCCTTTCTCCTACTGACTCCTCCTTGGAGATATCTGGCTTTCCTTCCCAAGTACCTCCGAAACTCCTATTTTGCCTTTACTGTCAAGTTCTGCCAGATCTGTTTCACCTCACTAACAGTGAGGCTGAGAATGAAGATAACACTCGGGGATACTTTTGGTCAGAAACCAGGAGACTGAGCATTGTCAATAAAAGCAGAGATCTCAGCTGCGAAAGGGAATCCTAACAAAGCCCCGACACCATCATGTGCCGGTATAACTGCATCATCCTGAAGCATGGATTCATCAGATCTGGACTTGGCTAGTTGTAGTACAGGAACCTTCTAATTAAAATCCAAGAGACGGTTAGCGTAGTAAACAATTTAATGAGTAGGTGGCACTCTTCACTCTGAACCACTCTTGAACCATGACCCTGAAAATGTGGAAGTGGTACGCAGTAAAGTAAGTGGGGCACATTCATCAGCAGTGCGCTGTGTGGAACTGCATCTCTGTTGAGAAACGTGTTCCACTTGGACACACATTTCTCCTGAAGCTCAGTAAATCTGGCACCTTTGTAAGTGAACGCAGCTCATGCTGTCATCCCACTCACTTGCAAGAGACGAGCGCCTGGACTGGGTCAAACTCTGCATAGTTTCTTCACCATAAGCAGAGGAGTGGAGACAAACAATTCTTCTGTCTTCACAGATCAGATGAATAATTAAGATGATCTCTCTTAATGCACTGTGTTCTTATTAAAACACCTGAACTGAATCTTCTTCCATTTTAATGAGTTCCTTCAATTTCTGCAACACGGTGTATATATTTTAAATAAGCATAAAATAACAAATGTGTTCCCTGTTGCTTGGTCTCATTCCACAGCTCGCTACTGTATCTTTCCCACAGTCCATATTTTACCTAATTCTTTATGAAATCCTATCCAGAGAGACATAGGGCCTGATTCTGGTAAAGACAGAGCCTGAGAAGTCGCCTTGGGTTTTCTTGATGGAGAGACAGAGTCACTGGCATTCCATCTCTCCTCCGGCTCTGCCTTCCCCATGCCCGCAGTGAGCAGCACATAAATGTTACACAAAGCCATTCCTTTGCCGCTACTTGTTCTTGTGTCAAGAGAGAGAAAAGAAGCCCAGGGACCGAGAGCTGAATACATGTTCATTTATACAGAAGGCAAAAAGTGACAAGCAAATGCATGGCTAGACCTCTACAGATGTGAGGGAGGAATATTTTAGTAAATATTCTTACTTATTCCTGGTATCCCTTTATTATCTTTAGTAAAAAGATTAGATGTATCCCTGACTATATCCCTTTACCCCTAGGATGTAAAGCCTGCATTTACATTAGTTGCACTGGTAACACTGCAGAAAATTCAAGACCTGCTCACAATGGATTTACAAGTGGTGGCTGTGATTTTGGGTGGTTTAAAAAGTATAAAAGTAATCACACATTATTAGGGAAATACTATGCCAAAAACGATGCAGAAACAGATTTACTTCAGAATATGAAGGGCTCCTTTGATAAAGAAAATACTAATGCTAATGTAAGATTAGAATACAAGGTTCCTGTTCTGAAACAAAACCTGATAAGAGGCAGCGCTAAAAGCAAAGCCAACAAAGTAATAACACAGCCTACTCAATGCTGAACGAACTCAAATGCATCATTGTTCTGTTCAGCTCTTCCAAAACTTCTTCTAACATAATCTCCATAAATAATGTTTGCTTCATTTCCCAGAAAAGCAAACTGATCCTCCAGAATATTATTCCCATGTGCAAAATTCAGTTTGAATAGCTTTTACTGGGAAGATAGGATAGCGTGTGCCGATCAGTGTAACACTCCGACTCACAAGAACATACAGAAAACTGCAAACAGAAGAGCTAGATAAAAAAAAAAACAAAACAAGAAATAAAAACATTCCAGATATGAATGTTCAGTGTGTGGGTTTTGTTGTCAGCTAAATATCTGGAGAGCAGTTTTTCCTGTAAATCGAGGGAAGAGTCACATCTGACACTAGTCCTATCGGGGAAAACCATCTCAGCCAAGGCAGGCAGGATTCACTGCTTAACCACAGCAATGTCAGGTCTATTGCATACTCAAAATCAATGAGCACACTTTTAGAACAGACATGTACTTGCACAAAAAGATCAAATAATTATCATTTGAGAGGATGTCAGACCCAAACCCCTCACTGTTCCTGATCACACTCAAATCTATCACCTTGATCCACTCTGTGAAATGTGGATATCCTTTATAAACAATCCCTAGCTGAAAGTAATTAACAACATCTTAACTAGGAGCTACGCCCAAGAAAGGCACTTGCAAGTACTCCTGCATTTCCTGGCTCTTCAGTTGTTGTTAGGCTGGGGAAGAAATGCTTTCTACAAACACAGGTACGTAATTACTATTTAAACACAATTTTCTGAACTGAAATTTTGCTAGTGAGAAGTCCTCTTCTCTACTTTAAAGAATCATCAAGTTAAATATATAAACGTATTTAGAGGTTGTTGATAGAGTACTAAGATTAAGCACAAAAGATAACAATAGATCAGGAGATCACTTCAACTGGACTTTTAAGAGTCTGCTGTGCTAAGCCTACAGTTCCAAGAGCGTGACTCTGCACTGGCCTGGCTGCTGCACAGTCAGGGCCTCGTCCAACATCCCTAGTCTGTGGGATTCAGCTCCTCCCTACAGCTGTATGCACTGTATCCACCTACATTTATTCATGGTTTGGTGCACGAGCATCTCGTTTGACCACGGAGGTTGAATGGCCATACAATACCCAAAGCATACACAAAAGAAATGCCCAGAGCTACGGGTGTCCCCAGGGCATGGAGATGTGCTGCTTAGGGACAGGATGCTCTCAGGCCAGCTAAGAAAATGCATCTTCGGTGTGTAGTAAGAGTTAGCGTTGAGGATGTACACTATGCCAAGGTGACCAGGTAGATGACTTTGAATATACACTGATAGAAATACACCCAGTGTCAGTGCAGGGAATGCAGGTTTGCAGCTACTCAGAACACCATTCATTTATTACTTCATAATGTAAAAAAAACCCAAACAACAACCAACCAACCAAACGAAAAAACCCAGAGAAAATTAGACCATTATTTATTGATGTGAATAGAAAGTCTGAGCTTTGGCAGCTGCCCTTCCTCCTACGCAGAAAGCGTGACGGAGGAAAAACCGTACGAGTGGAGTTTGTTCAGAGGTCGTTAAGTTGAACTCCCCCTTTAGACAACTGCTGCTCCAATACGAAGAGGATGCTGGAAAAAACATCCCAGAGATGATGTGACTGCAAATGGCTCTTTGGAGCTCAGGCTGCAGATGATGCCAAGTGGTTACTGGGCATAGTTGAGTATCAATCAGTCCGCTACACTTCCTTGCATCATGGTCCTATCTATAAAAGCAGATAGTTTATCCAGTGAGATCCACAGTCCTTCATAACCATCTGTGGGGAATCTGCAGGTGTTAAATTAGCTGCAGGAGGATGCCCATATGTTTCCTGCATGCAATAGACACATATTGTGAATTATAACAAACGAAACGAAAAAGCCATTGCAAATTGCACGCAGTTAAGATTAAAGGGCTAAAGCCAAAATCTTTAAGTAAAATCACACACAGATCAGATGTAATTTACTGTGATTTGCTGCTTCGGATTCAAACACAGAGAAGAAGAAATACAGTCTTCATTTCCTCATGTAGTTTTTCAGGCTTATGCTCTTGTATGGTGAGACAGTCCCCATGCTGAGCAGTCTCAGACTGCTGGTAATGGGACTTGCGGCAGCTCAGCACTTGACAGGATTAGGCCTTTGCAGTCATTTCATACAATATTCTTTTCCAACCAGTCAATTTACTTATGATTTATATCATTTTATTGTACATGTCAGAGTCAGCAATTGCCCCACAGCTACTTATGGGAGTTATTCATTATTCCTGTATAGAAAGAGCCAAAAAGCAACAAGAACCTTTCCTGTCTTGGCCTGAAGGATGAAGGTAGTTAGAGAATTTTCTTAATAGATCTTACCTGTCTCTTCGATGTAAAGCAGATGAAAAATGGGTAAAAACTAACAAGGACTGAGTTTCTAGGATAGGCACAAGGAAAAGACCTTTGCTAGTGAGAAGTCCCTTTCTGTACTTTTAAGAATCATCAGGTTAAATATATAAACATATGTAGAGGGTGTTGATACAGTACTAAGATTAAATACACATATGCATGCTTATTTTTCACTCATAGGCACAGACTAACTATCTCAGTAGTTCTTTTTGGAATCCTGAGTTCAGATCTGTAAATATGTCTGGGAAAGCTGCCATTTTTACATTGTTTACAATCTAAAATACATTAATCTAGTTTTTAAGAGTATAAATCAAGATTAAGGAAATATCTACAGTAGAGATTTGTGTCAGGTGTTTCAGGTGAATATTCCTTCAAGAGCCCTCCCAAATGCTATACCTGGGCATAAAAAAGACCCTCAAGGCTTGACAAAATATTGCAGCTTTCTCTGTGTGAGGTGGAGTTCATACTTCTCCCCCAATCCTTAACAAAAGAACACAACACCCAAGCTATTACACACGAGCATTTTTCTCTGTGCACAGAAAAAATGTAATTGACCCGGAGGATCCAAGGTGCGCCAGGCTGACTCTCACGGGACAGATGGTCACGGTGCCTCCGGAGGAAGTGGAATTTGCCAAGCAAGCAATCTTTTCCAGGTCTGTATGTAACAGGCAAGAGTAGTAGAGTGCAACCCGCAGGTTTGAGACAAATATATGCATGTGGCTGTTTGGTACGGAAAATCTGACAAGCAATAAGCCTGATCTTTACTTTGGGGCCACGAAATATGTTGGCTCATGTGCGGCTTGGAACAACAGGCAGAGCTGTGCAACCTTTTAACTCTTGAGGTAATGAAATATGGAAATGCAATTAATGTTGGACTCCGGTAAAGCACGTGGTTTATAAACTGGGGATTATGAAAATATTTCACCTGGCTGCAAGGAGACTTTCATAAATCCAGGATGTATTTGTTACCTTTAATAATTCTCCCCCACCTTAGGATAGGTAGTGCTCTTCAGCCACAGTCCCCTACTCAGAGACAGAGCAGAGTTCTGCTGCCTTTGGGCTTACATCTAATTACAGGGTGGAGTTTACAGGGTTTTATTACCTCTCCTGCTGACTGCTACCAAAGCCATAACACTTACCAAACAGCTTCCTTTGAACAGATGAGAGCACAACCCAGACACATGCACACACACCCAGGGCGTGCCCCCATGCCCTCCAGTGGGTCTTCAGAATAACAGGCGTGAAAAGCCAGAGCCTGAGTTGGAGCACACGCCTCCCACACAGGCTGCCAGGGATGGTCCTCCAGGCACACCCTGCGTGGTCAAATACCTCCAGGAGACTGGGATGAAATGGGATCCCAAACAGACCAGAGGCGATATTCTCACTTGCCAGCTGGAAGGGGTTAGGATGAGACCCTGTCAGCGGGTGTCCTACCAGTTGTAAAAATGAGACCAGGGATAGATGGGAGCTATATTGACACACAAGCCTTTTTACAAGCTTTGCAGAAATCAGATTCCTACACGAGACAGAGTCCACCTCAGCAGCATCTGTTCTGTTATCAGGGAGCAAAAAAAACAGACTGCATGGTGAGGGCTGCTGGGCATCCAGCACCGGCAGCAGCAGGAGCCACTTCCCAAAGCCACAGTCGTGGGTGCTCCAAGGGACAGCTCAGAAAAGGATGGGAAACCTCAGCTCAATCCAGAGGTTGCCAAAACAACGATCCCCTCTGCAGTGTCCTCAGTGGTGTATCTGCACCGAGTACCCCGCAGCATTCCCTGCAGAGGCACCCGCAGGAGCTTGGGGACCAGATGTCTCTACCCAGTGTTGCCGGCAGGGAGGGTCTCTTTGAGCTAGCTGTACAGGCAGGCCCAAGAAATGAGACAGAAATACTGGACAAGAAGGCTCTAACAGGCAAGAGCTGGCAGAGGCTTTGCTCTGCCTGCTAGCCAGTTTCATTAGCTCTCCTGCCGTGTCACAACAACTGCTACCAAAGATGCAGTATTTTCAGAACACCACTTCCTTCAAACAGATACAAGCACAACCCTGACACACCTTAGGAGAATCTCCTCCAGCCATTTTTCCCTTACTTATAGACCAAACAACATCTGTTTTTAGAGATGGGGTTCTGCAGCGGAGGAAGGTGGTGTTCGCTGGCTGCCTTCGCTGCAATTCTCGCCAGCCTGGGGTGTGGAAGATCATAAACCTTACTGGAAGGGAGGGCAAAAAATAGATGAATGGTGGTGGTTCTCAGATCTCAGGTTTCACTCTGACTGAGCACACCAGGCTGAAGAAGAAAGGAGACCATGCATATGCTTTGGCACATCTTGTAATTTTTTTTTTCTTTTCTTTTCTTTGTCCTTCCAGGCACCCGGTGGTAAGAAAATGGCCCCGTAGCTATGAATGGTTCTTCATGAAAATGAACATTGAGCACGTCTGGTTTCAAAGCTGGTATGGAGAAGCTTCTGCCATTGTAGTAGAAGAATATTTAAAAGCAGTTCCAAGTAAAGGATGACTGAACGGGCTTTGAGGTAGAGATCTGAGTTTCCTTTCCAAACACTTTTAAAATTTCATGCTGGATGGTTACTTTACAGGGATTTTTTTTTTTTTCTCCCCAAAAGGCTTCAAAATAGCCCTCTCTCACACGGAGCAGAGTGAAAATAAACCAACACAGACTTCAAAATTATAAAGAAGAGGTGGATACTAGCCCTACCCTGCAATGTACAAACTTGTCATTTCAAACAGGCAATGCATCATCTTAAATGCTGCTTAAAAATGCTTTGTATCTGTTTGTTTTGACTTCTATTGCTGTGCACCCACAGAGAAACTACCATATGTGTTAAATATAATGTTCTGATGTACAGAAAAAGCAAATTGGCTACTCAGAACCCTCTATGCATTGTGGAGGTATTACTGCTGCTTGGTCTCCCTTGATTTGTAAGTACCCAAGAGAAATTTAATAGCTGTAAATTTAGATATTTAAAATTTTTTAAAAATTTGCTAAAGCTATCCTCATTTGCTAACTTATATTTTCTATAGGTGCTTTTCCTAATTAGATAATTTGATATTTCACTTGGAAATTCAGTACAACTTCTCTCTATGAGTAGAAAAAAATGCAAGCAGCTCAAACAACACAGCTCCAATATAACTTGTCTCTCACCGACACAAAGCTGGTTAAACACGTTAAGGACTAAAACCAAATCAGCCCCACAAGGATTATCCTAATACAAGTATAAACATTCTCATAAAAAGAATTTAAGTAAATGTTCTCAGCCAGACTGTTCCTGTTATGAGACAGAAGTATTTTTAATAGCCTGTAGTCCCAATTTTTTGCATCCCTTCTCCAGCCACCACTTTAACTCATTGATACAACTGATTTTTCTAAGTTGGCACTAACTCATCTAGGCGTGTAGCCAATTCCTTAAATCTGTCACCTCACCAAGTTTTAGAGGGCTTGCTCATGCATTTATGTTTTAAAGAAGCCTGAAGATAGGTAGACCTTTCAGGCTATGCAAAACTTATTTGCGTAGCCTGAAAAGTGTGAACTTTGTTGTGCACGCATTATGAATACGCACGTCATGTAATAATACCAAAACCAGTTCATAGGTCTTTTATTCAGCGCTTTCTCTAGATGTCCTGGTAAACTTTTTCTGCAGTTTCTAAAAGTATCACAGTAGGAAAGGTCCCATTGCTAATCAGCCAAGTCATTACACAGCTCGCAAATTGTACGGCTGTTCTTCCTGTTATGTTACAAAAGAGACACATTGAGATGGGGTTTCTCTGCCTGTGGGGAAGATCTTCCAGCATCCCTGGGAGGGCACCCGGGCTCGGACACCAGCCCACACCACAGCCGGGCTGAGGAGGAGCCTGGGTCCCTGGGTGAGTGACCTGAGCTTGTACATTTAAATCCTCAGGCAGAGCTCAGAGGCAACTGCCTGAGCTATGACCAGCTGGAAGCCAATTAAATGTAGCTGAGCTTATTTTGGTTCAGGCATGGAGAGAGGGAGTCATTCCCCGAGCGGAGCTGTGCACTGTGCTGGTTTAGCTATCAGGGGTCATTTAGCCCTTGGGTGAGCTCAAGGCTCCAGGCGTCACTACCGTTCCGGATGACCTGTAAGAATCAAAGACAAATGTTGGAGGAGAAAAACTTTGTTTAGACACTCACTAAGCATTTTATTTCTTTCTTGTCTCATTGCCAGAGACTCTGTTAGCAGTGCAGATCTTTTGCAGAGGTAATTATGCAAAAGGAGGAAGCATCCTGCCTGAATCTATCTCCTTTTTTTTTCCTTGGCAGATAAGCAGCATTTTCCCATTCACCACTGAGTCTTGCACTGTGTAGTACTGAAGCAAAGTGGCCCACCCTATGCAGATTTATAGAATACCATCAAGTGAAATCCTCCTTCATTGATATCATTTTGCCATGGAGACCTTTGTCTACTTTGAATTTGATACTTCATAGAATCATAGAATATATTGGGTTGGAAGGGACCTTTAAAGGACATCTAGTCCAACTCCCCTGCAGTGAGCAGGGACACCTTTAACTGGATCGTTACTCAGAGCCCCATCAAGCCTGACCTTGAATATCTCCAGAGATGAGGCCTCCACCACCTCCACAACCTGTTCCAGTGCTTCACCACCCTCACTGTAAAGAAATTCTTCCTAACATCTCATCTAAATCTACCCTGCTCTAGTTTAAAACCCTTGTCCTACCACCACATGCCTTTATAAAACGTCCCTCTCCGGCTTTCCTGTAGGCCCACTTCAGGTTCTGGAAGGCCACTATAAGGTCTCCCCAGAGTCTTCTCTTCTCCAAGCTGAACAACCCTAACTCTCTCAGCCTGTCCTAACAGGAGAGGTGCTTAATCTCTCTGGCCATTTTTGTGGCCTCCTCTGGATCTGCTCCAAGTCCATGTCCTTCTTGTGTTGAGCACTCCAGAGCTGGACACAGTACTCCAGGTGAGATCTCACCAGAGCAGAGCAGAGCGGCAGAATCACCTTCTTGACCTGCTGGCCACTCCTTTTTATGCAGCCCAGTATGTGATCACCCTTCTGGGCTGGGAGTGTGCATCGTTGGCTCATGTCCAGCTTTTTGTCATGCTATACATCAAGGCCTTTTCTGCAGAGCTGCTCTCTCTCACATCATCTTCCAGCCTGTACTGCTAATGTGGATTGCCCTGACCCAGGTGCAGTCACATGGGCCCACTTCTCCAGCTTGTCCAGGTCCCACTGGAGAACATCCCGTCCTTCTGGCACATTGACCGCACAACTCTGCTTGGTTTATGTTGCAAATTTGCTGAGGGTGCACTTGATCCCTCTGTCTATGTCATTGATGAAGATATTAAACAGCTCTGGTGCCAGCATGGACCCCTGAAGGACACCACTTGTCACCCATCTCCATCTGGATGTTGAGCTGTTGACCACAACTCTCTGGGTGCAACCATCCAACCAATTCCTCATCCACTGAACAGTCCACCCATCAAATCCGTTTTCTCCAACTTAGAAGGGTGTTGTGAGGGACTGACTCAAAGGCCTTGCAAAAGTCCAGGTAGATGACATCCATTGCTCTTCCCTTGTCCACTGATGTTGTCACTCCATAGTAGAAAGCCACTAGGTTGGTCAAGCAGGACTTGGCCTTGGTGAAGCCATGCTGGCTGTCTTGAATCCCCTTCCTGTCCTCCATATAACTTAGCAGAGCCTCTAGGAAGATCTGTTCTGTGATCTTCCCAGGCACAGAGGTGAGGCTGATACTTTGCCCATTAGGATTAATGTGACTTTTAAAACTTAGTTCAACAGGCAGACTACTAGATCCTGTAAGGGAATCTCCACGGGTGTAACATTTCTGTGCATTGTCGATAATGTTTCCTTATCCCAGTTCACTATTATTTCCACAGAACCCTGAACTGCCTATTCTCTCCCCTGCCTTTAAATACACAGTTTAAACAAACCCAGTGTACAAGCTTAATGTTTAAACAAGCTGAAGAAGAGAGGAAGAATTTTAGAAATGCTACTGTTACTACACTCTCAATTTCACTTGCATCCTTAGACAGCCTGGTAGCAGTGACATGGTCCTGTGTTCTATCCCTTAATTTATCAACACTTGCCTTAAAGCAGTAAGAGATTGTATGAACGATGGTCAGTAGAGCTTTAAGTGTTTAAGAAGTTAGTGTGCACCAAGTTTTTCAATTTACGATACCCTACTCGCTACAGGCTGTCTCCCTGCACACCTAGGTTAATTGGAATAGCTTCTGCACTGTAAGCTGACACATTAATCAAGAAGCTTTTCTATATGGACCTGCCATGAAGCTCTTGACAGAACCTCAAAACATGATCAGCCACAGCATGTGAAATGACAAAAGGGGCTTCATAAAGAAATGCCATCTTAAATCACCTGTTCTCACTTCATGCTTCCTTTTCCCAAGGAATAGCTACCATAAAAATCCTTGAAAGTCTGTAGAAATTAATCAAACATAAGACCTGCAGCCTGTGAATGGAATTTTCTGGAGGAAAAAAAAAGGGGAGGAGATAGTAGGTTGCTTAACTGGCCTTTACATTTTTGTCTATGTACTACTTTCAATTTTTCTCTAAACTGACAAATGTCCTGAGTTACACCGTTCACCATGAGGTAAGTGATGTTTATTAAAGCTTTTAACCCAAAGAGTGTTCTTGAGATTTCATAACAAAATCATAGTTCCTCGAGGCTGTAAAACGTCTGACCTTGCTTCAGTTCAAGTCAATAGCAAAAATCCTATTTATTTGGTGTGCTTTAATTATTAGATCAAATAAACATTTAAAAAAAAAGTCTTGATAAGCACTTATGAATTTATTAAACATTTTCACAAGCTGATGTGTAGTTTATTTCCATGTGTTCTGTATCTGAGTTACTTCTGTAGCTTCCTCAAAAAAGCTTGTTGTGCAATGTGTATTATTTAAAACTTTAACAGTAGTTTTGCAATATTTAAGAGATGCATTTAGTCATGTCTGTACACTTGCTGAAAAAAGGAAGACAGAATTCTAAATTTAGGTTCTTACTTTTCACTAATTTGTGAAAATGTAATGCATGTACAGGATTTAAGCACAGCTAGTTTGAACTGCTGTTCTTATTTAACCAAAGAATGTTTCGTTTCTGATGAATTTTTCATCACTGTGGTGGATGAAATACAACCTGTCTCTTTTCTGGATGTGTATTGCAATTTGCAATGTATTTTGATTTCTAAAGATACTGAATGTTGTTAACAAAATGCCTATGGAGAAGAAATGCAAATAAAACAAATTTAAAAGTGGAAACTGCAGTTAAGATATTCTTGAGTCTGCAGTACAGCATTCACCAGAGTAACTGACCTTTTTCCAACAGCCATAATAATAATTTCACTGTGATTTCAACATCTGCTTTTTTTTTTCCTTTTTCCCCTGAACAAAGCTGATTTATCTCAAAATATTTCTGTTTTGAGACTGCAATCTGCCTTGGTACACCCTCACTTTTCTCTGGGGAGAACAGTCTAGCCAAGAACCTTTCATCTTTTGTCTTCTCACTACTGTCAGCTTTGCTTTCACCATGGCAGTTAAATGTCGTCCTTTATGTTTGCTCTTTTCTGCAGATGCGGACTGAGCACTCACCTCTCAGGTGTTTTCGAAGGGTTTCCAAAGCCTTCTCATAAGTTTTCTTCCCTTTCTAGCCTTGCTCTTAGAAGTTCTTGTTATAGCTTACTCCCCGCTGTCCATTTTCCCTGGCACGTTTTCTTAAGCCAAGGCTGACAATTTACTTTTTTGTCTTTCTTCCGTGCACTGTCTTCTTTCAACAAAATTCAAGCTCTTCCACTAAAATTCCCACTTCGTATCTGATAAAAGCTATAGGAAAGAGCTCGTGTTTCCTATTTACGCCTTGCAGTCTTTGTCTTGCCACTGGCTGGACTGCATTCGCTGTGAGGACCGTGACAATGGTTTCCTAAGCTGTACAAATCACAGTCAACATCAATTTCCTATTTCCAGTGACTCCATACTCTTAAAAGGACATTTCCTGCAGCTGTTCTTTTCCTTTGTACTGTCTCTTTTTACTTTTCTCCCATTTCCGGAGTGACGTCTGTTCTGATTATACTAAGTATCTTTCACTTTTTTACCAAAAAAGTCTCATTTGAACAAGATTCTTGGACTCACTAAAGAACTGTGACTTTATCTGATCTGCTTTTTGCCAAACACCGAATCCATGCTCCTTCTAATTGTGTCACTTGCTGTCCTTAACCATGCCTTTATTCTGTCACCACATCCTCGTGCCCTCTCCCATATAACATTCTCCTGCTCCTGTTGCCTTGTCCTCTTTTTCTATTTTTTTAATTAATTCTAGTTTTCCTGTATTCTTCCCTCAGCTTCCAATTCTTCTCTACAGCGCCTTCCACAGTGTCTGCTCAGTCTTAGCTGTCTTCTTGATTTTGCCACTTCAATCTCGTTCACACAATGCTCGGTGCCTTTGGAGAGAGTCCTAGCCCTGCCAAGTATTTTTGGAGAATGTTAAAGAGTTATTTTAAAGAATACTTTGGGTCTGAAAACATTATTTATTGATTGATTCATTCATTTATTTAATTATTTCATTCATTCATTCATTCATTTATTTATTTATTTGTTTGAACACCGACTCTGGAACAGAAAAGGGGACATATTTACCTTGGTGCCAATATAAAATTGCCTTGGTTCCGATATAAAATAATGCAGTTCACTAGGCTCATGGCTTTTGTCGAATGACGCCTTCCGTACAAACTACTTCAGGTTCTACTAGACCGTGTCTGCGTCAGTAGCCACAACATGTAATCATGATTAGGAAGGTCATTATCTAAGTTTGTCAATGTTGTTTGACAACATAGGTAACAATGTACGCTCACACAATTGTTGACCTCTGAAGAAAAAACTGGTCTATGAGACCGTTCCAAAAAGACTGGTAGCTGGTGAAAACAAACATTTCAGAAGCTGGAAAAAGGTACAGATGCCGTGTATGAAAAAACAGGTAAGACTTTAGATGTGTTTATGTAAAAAGAGGTAAATATCAAATATTCCTATTTAATGGAAAATGCATCCATAAAACAATCATGTCAGTACCTTCATCTCTTATTTCAATACATTTTTCTCCATCTTTTTTTCACATGGTACTGACCCTGTCACCAGTTTTCACCCTTCTGAAATGAGACGCCCTTGGTACAACAGCACCAGCGCCTTTGGTTTCTGAAGTGGAGCAACTTAGTTCCCTTTCCCATGCGCTGACATACACTGCTCTACCTGTGGCTGACTTCCAGCAGCCCCTTCTCCCCATCTGCTCTTGCTTCCAGTACTCCAGCCACCTTCCACTCCAGAGGACATGTGCTACCCTTGAATGAGGGTGAGGTGTGCCCCACAGGGCGGGATAGTGATTAAGTTAAATTCACGCGTGTGACACCCGTCAGGCTGATGGACTGCGGAAGCCCCCTCCCTGGCAGTGTTCAAGGCCAGGCTGGATGGGGCTCGGAGCAACCTGGTCTGGTGGGAGGTGTCCCTGCCCACGGCAGGGAGTTGGAACTAGATGATCTTCAAGGCCCCTTCCAAGCCAAACCATTCATGTAGGGTCCTGCACCTGGGAAGGAAAAACCCTGTGCATTAGTATAGGTTAGCGGTAGACCTGCTGGAAAACCGCCCTGATGAGATGGATCTTGTGGACC
>NW_009704097.1:0-23996 GCF_000703405.1 Apaloderma vittatum
CAACCCTGACATCACATTGATTAATTTCTAACACGTCAGACCTTTGGCCTATGCTGAATGAGAGATCAATTGTCTCAGTTGTTGCCATCAGACACACTTTCACGTAACCTCAGAGTTGCAAGTCCACTTGTGACAAAACTAGGAAGCAAGACTGACAGACTGATGTAAAGAAGTGTTAGCAGCAGTGCCCAATGGGCAGGGCTGCAGCACCAGAACTCTAAGCTCAAGACTAGCTGAGGGGAAATATCTACAGTAACACATGGCTAAGGTTAGGCTCCCAAACATATACTTAAACATCAACTTGTTTTTCAGGTGCCCAGCTTGTGTGAAAAATAAGGTCACTCAAGAAAGGATACAGAAGACAGATGTAAGCACAAAATCTGAATATTACCTTTAAATTCAGGCGAGAAACACTTTAAGTTACTGTACTGAATAATAAAATCTACTATAACTAATTAAAAAACTCCACAATCTTCCTTCAGGAATGTTAAAACTGCAATTAATAGAAGTTTTCCTTGAACTTCTCCAACTTAATTTTAGTTAGAAATTAACAAAAAGCTCGCTTTAATCTCTCTTACACCATTCTCAGCACAGAAAAACTCCTACTTAACCAGAATTCCTTTGACTAGGTTAAGAGCTTTCAGTTTCCTACAGAGCAGAAGTTCCTCAGAGACCTTTCTCAAATCACTTGCAAAGTTATGAAAAGGAAGACCATTATCCTATTCTATGAAATGCCCCATAAAGCACAAATGCTGGAGTCTTCTTGGCTTAAATGAGTTTTCTGATGTGTTTTTTTTTAAACTACAGAGAAAGCTTCAAAGGAAAAAAAAAATTTCTGAAGCTGCATCAGACAAGTTTAAAAAACAAGAGTAGCACAATACAATAAAATTCTGAAACAAAATAAGGAAAGAACTGCTCAGTATGTGAGGAAATAGCTGCTATACGTCATAGCAACTGTCTTGTTGTCATCAAACTGAGCAGCCGTTTTACAGACACCAGAGTAGAACCACACTACAAACGCACAGGAGGAGAACTGCTAGTATTTTAACAGTTATTCTATTCTCTGGAACGGTTGCTTAAACGTACAGATTACAACTGCCCTTATAGAAACCATATACTTTTGTTCTCCAAGTCAGTCTTCAGCAGGCAGACCAGGATGAGCAACAGACCAATTTTACCCTGTCAGCACCCAGACAGTGTGCTGAATTCAGCACTCATCTGAAATTATGGATATATTTTAAGAAACAAACCCACATCACCATACATACCTATCCTACTGACATTAAGGAACACAAGAGACGTGTTGGGAAGAAATACATACAGCTGTCTTAAGGTATGAAAACCAAGCCACAGAATTTTTAAATGGGGATACAAAAATTTTCAAATTAACATTTTAAAGTAGTTATTTACAGCCAAATGATAAAGGCAAATTGTTTTCCATCAGTTTTTCATTTGCCAAACCAAACTGAAAAACCTGTCCCTGAACAGTTTTGGAAGCAAAAGAAGTAAATTGTAGTCATTACTAAATATTTTCGCCAGTTCTGAAACATTCCATTAATTTTTAGATGTGGTTTATATTCCAGATTAAATATACCAGTATGAACTTTTTCATATACAATAAAAATATAAGCTCACACAACATATATAAGCACCACCACAGCCTTCCTCCCCAGGAAGTTCTCTGCAAATATCTAGCTCATGGGTTTTTCTTCTAAATAACCTAGCAAGAATGAGTATTGGGAAGTTCTTAAGCTATCACTATAAGCAAAGACTACATCTGCACATAAAACTGCTTTTTCAATTAAAAAAACTCAAACAAAAAGATAGTGAACAGAATGAGAATGGAACTTAAACCAAAAAGTTCTTGTTCTCCTCTAGGAACAAGAACAAGCAGTGGGTGAGCATTTTATAGCAGAACCACACACAGCCTGACACCAGTGAATCTTAAAGAGAACAGGAAAACGAATGTGAGTTTTCCCACAAATGAAAGAGGTCTCTGAACTCTCGAGAGGCCTGAACAAGAATTTTCCTCCTTCACACAGAAGACCTCTGAAACAGTATCTACACCTCTCAATACATCATTATAATTGCATTAAAAGCATCATTATGATTAGGTTAGAAAAAGCAATACAGTATTATTGGTTAGTTAATGGTCCACCCCATGGTTTTCGAAAGGTAAAAACATAGCTTTCAGTATTTAGAAAGAAAAGAAAAAAAAAAAAAATCGCACTTTCTGCAAAATGCACACTGGTTTATGAATCATTACCTAGAAAGAGAACAAAATCCCAAAAAGACAGAATATTGTCACTGGCTATGAACACTATAAAACTTCCATCAATTAAAGTGAAAACAAGAAAAAATCAATTAAATCAACAGAGTCTCACAGAAACTGGGTGTTCTTACAATTTAAAGTATACAATGTGATACACTCTGATACGCCTTATCAGGCATTAATCAGCTGGAATGTCTCATTAAATATATTACACACCTTTTTCAGCCTATGATTTCACTCATTAATGGGTTGCTATTTTTTCAGTTTGAGGTGACATAAATCAGTATGCTGAACAGCACTTGTGTTTAAATGTATTTACAGAAAATTGCCTTTCAATGGTTGCTGTTAGCAGTGTGCACTCACTATTGTCTGTACCTCTCGGTTTTGTGTCCTGTTCCCAGGAACAAGCAGCCTAACAATTAGCTAAGTAAAGAAAAATAATACCCATTAAAATTTTGGACTAGCTAGCTATGCTTTTAGTTTACAGCAAAAAAAAAAAGAGAGTCTGCTCTTCAGTTTTGTTTAAAATTTGGTACCATTGTAAGACCACTGAACTGCAGCCCTACACAAGTTACTAAGGATCACCAAATAATGTAAGAGCCAGCCAGACTGCTCGGCATGCTTACCCCCCCTCATCATTCTAGCAGCACAGACGGCCACAGGACAGACAGAGAGGGCTCCTCTTCTTTGCATGAGCAGGTGCAGCAGAAGGTCGCAAAAACAGTGATGGTGTGACCGGTTTTGCTGCAGAGCACTGTATGATCCGCATGCTTGTAAAAGAAGGCCATTAGTTTAAGAAGCAGATTAGGAGGCCAGCTAAAAATCTTGGCTGTGGTGCTCTGGCTGATGTGTCTGTATGCATGTGTGCAAGTTAGCACATGCACATGCAAGAATGACAGAGAGGAAGACCAGACACTGTAAGATGCCTCATGAGGCCAGACTTAAGGTGCTGTGCCACATTAAAAACAGCTGCTGTTACGCAGTAGTGTTTAATGCTGGATTGGCATGAAACCCAGAAGAACTGCACACTATCCAAATCTCCCTTCAAAGTAAATGGCTTTCAGTAGAAAGAGATTATAGGTCTAAACCTGCATTTTCGCTCAAGAGGATGAAGGAGTTGCTAGGGTGATGCTAGGTGAGGCTACGGTGGGCAAAGAAACACAGCCTTAACACAGCAGCTGACAGCAAAACGCTCTGCCCCCTCACCGGGGTAAAGCAGGAGTCCTGCTATGCTTTTTGGTAGATGCTTCACTTGTGACTATCTCCAAATCATGGCATAATGAGGTTTTCTAGTTAAATAATCCTTGACTATTGCTCTACCAAAGAAGCACACCTGTGTCCAAAGAACCTCTTGCATCAATGGGCCCAGCAGGTCCCAAACTTGGCCAAAGTGGTCTCTGCACAGTTTTGGAAGGGTCTCCTTCCATACCACAGGGTTCAAGATGGCACAAAGTACTCTGCATAACAAACACAGCTTCCAAGACCTGACACATCTCAGGCTGGGCGAATGGAAGAGAACTATGCAAGCGTATTTCATTTCTGCATGGCATGTATCTCCATGATGGTGTGCACCCTTCTTTGCTCAGAAAGCAGCCATGGCTAGCCTTCACTTTGCTCATTTCCTTTGCTGTTTATGTCCTCACAGCAGGAAGAAAGTTGAAACCTGCCAAAAAGCATACTTTCTTTCACTTTGAAGGCTTTGACATATAAAACAGACAGGCAGGATGAAGTGAACACAGTGAGTAATCTGTGATGGGGAACAAACCAAAACGAGAAAAATAGGCAAGAAGGGGAGCAACTCAATGAGCGATTTGAACTGGGAGGAAAAAGGAAGAATGGGAGCCAACAGTGGATAAAGAGCAAAGGAGTCAAAGTAGAAGGGAAATAGATGCCAATAGGAAATTCAAGGACAGAAAATACTTCCTGCTTTGGTATCCTAGAAACAGGCATGCAGTGTCACTACCTTTGAATAGTCAAAAGGATCCTCAGGGGACAGGAAAAGATAAATAAATCAATCAGTAAACAGTTGAAAGAAGAACAACAAAGAAAACAGCCTTGATTTTTATCCCCAAGACATAACAAGCATTTTTGTCCCAACATATAGAAAAGTCAGTTCACTGCGAAGCACAGATACCTACATTTATCTCACAGAAGGGTTTGGTTCCCACTCCATTTGCCTGTGTCAGGCAACTACTACCTCTACAAAACGGCATCAAAGCACAGTCAAGATCAAGGAGACAAACTTGCAGCCAAAAACTAAGCAGCCAAACTTACTACTACAAACCTAACCCAGCTACTCCAAAGTAGTAGCACTTTTGCAGCAGCTGCAGAAGCAACCATTGTTACTTCCTCCTGCACTGCAGAAAAGCTTGAAGGCATGTATCTGCAAAGGGACCACAGGCGGCCTGTGAAAACCAACCACAACTGGCTCCTGCAGAAGCCTGTTACAGGTCAGCAGAGGTGAGCAGCTTACTACAGTAAAACTCATTTGCTTCTCTTGAGCTACTGTGAAAGGAAAGGATTGTCCTGCCTTGGCTTCATCATTTGCAGATATTTATCACGACCTATTGTTAAGTGGATCACAAACTACAGACAGAAATTTAGCCTTCATATTCAGTAAAAAATTAGAGCTACAGTTACACATACACGTGTGCTTTTTTTTTGTATTTTCCTCTACTACTTGCTATCAACCTGCAGCTGGTGTACCTGTGTGAGATGTGATTTTTATTACCCTTAACTGTGCACATCAGTACATAACACTGTGATCTCAAACTCGTGAACAGTCTAACTTACATTGCATGATAGGCACACTGCTGTTATGAAGAGCAGTTGCAGTTTTGCATAGCCAAAATAGAGAAAAATCAGAGTCCCCCATAACTCTTTCAAAAAGTCTGGATTCTTTATTAACTCCTCATACCTCTAGTAATCTTCTTTCCGTATGCAGCTGAGTATCACTGCCTTGAAAATAACCATTTTATAGCCTTTTCTGCTGTCATTTCTTTAAGAAAAAAACCACACCAAACAGCAACTAAACAAAACCCAAACCAATCACTATATATGTGTATTTTCACAGTCTGGCGCATCTCTGTGAAGAATATATCAAGTACTGCGATATTTGCAGATGGGTCAATCTAAACTACTACTTGTATGCATAATTTTGGCTAAAACAAAAGCAATCATACCAAGAATTCTGATACTGGTAAATGAGAGCAAAAGGAGATAATGTCTTAGTTCTGTAGCTTAATAACTAGATGAACCTTTACAAAAGAAAATAAATATACTGAAGAATCCAGCAAGATATTAAATACTTCTGGTTTTTGCAGTACACATTGTCAATATTGGGAAACATCCTCCTGCATGGTTCTTTCTTCAGTAGATGTTGGTAAAGCGTGTTTTAAAACTCTGTCAAGCAACTAAGGTTGCATTACTGACCACATTTGTGATGATCCCTCCAAATGGTGTTTAACCACCACATAAAACAGGAAATAGACACGCATAATGTTCTGTAGCAAAAAGTAACATTTGCATGCGGAAAAGAGTTTGTGCTTGCATATTCTCTGTGTGGGATAATTTAATTGTTACAAAAGAAACCTTTGAACTAAGAGAAGCATTCCAAGGAGCAAGATGTGAACTTGTACTTACTTTACAAAAGTTCTGTGTTACATTGCTCTTGCTAACTCAACAAAGACACATTTCACCTCCTTTCCTATCTCTGTTACTGGAGGTTGAAATTACCCTTAGAGGGATGAGAAGGACCACTGTGATAAAACGAAAAAGGGTCAAAGGAGCAAAGTTCTTTCTGCAACATGTTGTGTTTATTTCATAGAACACCTTTCACCACAGACATCTAGGCCTCGCCTACCTTTCTTTTCCTGTGTCATTATAAGATGCAAAATAGATCACAGATTAAAGAAACTAGAGAATATGTAGGTTGCACGCACCCATTTTTCTTCTTCTAAGTCACATACAAGTTGAACTATAGGCCCCGAGACAGAAAAATACAGGCTATCACTGTTGTGATTTACCTTCATTTACATCCCACAAACACAATTTCAGCAAGTAGCACTCCAGTAAATTGCAGTATAGCAGTTAACAACACAGAAGCAGACCACCTCTTCCACTTCTCAGTCATGCGCTGCCCGTTGCCAAAGTCCGCACACGAAACACAGAACTCGGCATGCTGTGCCTGAGGCCTCTGCTCCTCGGCCCACAGAAGAGGAGGCACCACAGAGAAGCTTGGATTTTTCTCACAGTGCCTCATCCTGCACATGATGACATAAACGCTAGCTACAAATAAGCCATTCATCGGGTTTGTTCTTTCACGTGCTCAATTAAATTGTAAAAAGGGGATTTTTCAGAGGGCTATTGCCTCTTAAACATCTGGACTATCTTGTCATTTCAACTGATCCACACTCCAGTTAGACAATTTCTAGCTCAATCTCCAAATTTCTCCCCTAAAGTGTTCCTAGGATAACTTGAAACAAATTAGGTTTTCCCATTTTGCAGCTTGCTGTTACATAATTCTTATCAGAAAACACATATTTGACAGTAAGAGCAAAAAATGCAGCATCTTTCCCCACCCTCAACACTCTGTCTCAATTGAAATTTGTTAATAATTTTGAACATGAAGACAGTCCACAAATATATTCTGAGTGGGCTTTCTGAAGAATGCACCATTTTATCAGTGTTAAATTTGAGATATGAGTCTAAGAATTGCCCTTGCAGTTCATTAAATCAACATTACTTTGACTGTATGTGGCAGTATGCGCAATCCTGCATGAGCAAGCTTCACCACTATATTCTTACTCTCATAACTTTGTCACTGCAAGCTTTTCTCAATACAGTTTCCTCCTATCACTTGGCACCATGCATCACTATTTCTGCAGGCCTGTAATATTTGCAAAAATGCAATGATAATGCCGAGACTGACTAAGTGAACAACAAACAGTCCACACTCACTCTCTTGACATGTTCTTCCGAACAATATGCATAGAATAACTAGGAAGAAGTTTAAGTATCAGAGGAGGTGGCTCAAAAATAAGAGCAGCAATATTGTTTCTGAAGACATGAACCTTCCTTACTTCAGCATCACTACGACCTTAGTCAGAATACTCCGATGCTTGCAGAACCACACCCTGTTTAAAAAAAAAAATAAGTAAGTGGAAGTACCTCTGCCATAACTGAACAAAAAGCTTACCTTTACTGCAATAGCTGCAGAAATACCCACCCAGAATAACAGCAAAACTAATCCTAAGGAAATGACGAATAGGAAACCACCCACTCTTGAAATTCCACAGTTCAGAATGATCTGAATGGAAAAATAGTTGAATGCTTTTACCAGTTGCACACATAAAGACAGGCTTAAATGTGAACCTTCTGTTTAATGAGAAATTCTCACTTACTGCATCACCAACAATTGCATCTTCAGATAAGAAGTCCATCTCCCATGGAAAGAGTTAGATACCTAAGAATGTGGAGTCCACAAGACAAAAAGTATGCCTAATCATGGAAATACACAGTCTCTGACATCGTTATTTCCTTTGCAGTATAACACTCTCACCACCTTCCTTATTCCTTACATTCAAAAAAATGGAAATTATATACAAGCCACATTACTGTAAGGATCAGCTGTATTTTAAAAGTGTTGTTATTTTGATATTACCTGTTTTGACTTTGGTTTGGAAGAAACTGGACTGTCAAAATCAGAGTGTGTTCTGAACAACTCGTGATAACTGAATTCATGAAGTGCAGCTGATTTAACCACGTTATTCTGCACTGGGACTTTAACAGAATTGTGGTTTCACTCCCTCGTGTAAATGTTTCATAATATGGAATGGCCTTAAAAATAATATCAGAAACCTTTTTTTTTTCCACATCTCACACAACAAAGCCAGGCTACAGAGTTCCCTGTCAGCATCACTCCAAGGGATTATATTATGCAAATCTCAAGAGACTAACACACAAAGAAAAACACAAGACAGGAGAGGTAGGTCCATCACTCCAGAACATCACCTGGCTAGAAAACAGCAGGCAGGTGACTTACAGATGCATCTGCAACAGTACAAAAGAGCCAGAGAAAAAAAAAAAACATGGTCCTGCCACAGACTCGAAAATGAAAGCTCTTTTCATCCACCATCCTTAACCTGATACTCTCTTCTGTAAGGTGTTCCACTGTTAAAACTCTTTACTGTCAAATGACTTGCATGAGTTACCAATAGTGCACAACCCTGTAACTAGCACTTCGCCTCTGATAAATGGCATTTAAGGTAAAACCTTGAGAAAGAAAACTGGAGCTACCTCAAATGAAAACACTTTTCAGAATTACTTTTTGTTGAAATAGTAGTTTTTGAAGCACAGACTTTTGTAGTACAGACCCAAAACAAAGTCCCAGAATTAAGAAATATGGTTTTGAACCGTTGAAAACATATGAGGCCCTAGAGGCTGCACTGGGGGTTGGAAAAAGAGGGGGAGTGTTGAAGATAACTGAGATGAAAGCAGACTTCACTGAAAAAAAAACCAAGAGCTTGCTATTCTAGGTCATTGTTCTTCCCATCCTGAAACACTGTTTCAGTTTTTCATCGAACTAACTTATTGTCTAACTTAACGGGCAGATGGCAAGGATGAACTGCCAGTTTTCTCCAATTTACTGGCAATACAATTTGCAGAGCAGCCAGCAGAACAGCTGGAAAACGTGTAACCTGTTCAACTCCTTTGCTAGAAGGACAGAGAGAGGCAAGATGACCCTATAAACACCCCTACATCCAACCCTCCAAGTGTCTATTCTTCAATTCATGAACTAGAAATGTAGCACTTAGACTAATGGTGGATTACAAAGCAGACTAGATTCCATGCAGGACAGAAGTGCCTTGTAAATTTCCACCATTCAAAAAGGAAACCCGTCTGAACTCCAGGACAGGCTTTAGCCTTCCCCTTTCTGCTTTGAAAAACAAATTTTCACCAAACATCAGCAGGACTTTGTGTCTTGGTTTCCAGCCATTCTCCTGGCCACTGACTAAAAGTAGCAGGAAGTATAATTCTGCACATTTTTAAATGTTGTAAAGGGGTACCCTACACTTTCTCACATTTAGTTGATAAGATACCTAGGAAACATTTTCTTTCTCAATTCTGTTCTCCCCTAGCATAAGCTCTTTTGGTTGAGCAACTCACAGCTTAAATATCAGGTTTTGCAAGCACCTGGATACAGCTTTGCCCACTTTGTTTGCTGAAAAATGAATGTTTATTGTTTTTATGGCTGCACCATAAAGCCATACGAATGCTTCAACAGTGTGACCTGAAAAGCTGTTTTCAATTCCAGCATCTGAGTTGCACAATAAGTACGTAAGAATTCTCACTTGCTTATAAGAATCAGTCTGGAGTTATAACTTCAAGCAGGCCCGATGCACCTTATAAAACATTTTCTAGATTTTCTTCTAGCAGCAGGGCAAGCAGCAAGAGATAGAGTCATCCTTGTGGATGACAATACAGACAGCTATAACCTAAGCAAACTGTGAAGTTTCTATGTTCAAAACTGTGAAACCACACAAGATGTGTTCGAGAGTCGGGGGGAAGCATCCCTCAACTTTCCTACATTTTCAAAGGAAATATGACTTGACACGAGCTCCTTTGCAGCCCTTTCCCCCCGCCATAAAGCAATTCAAGACAAAAACCTACCAGCGTAATTGTTGACAAACACACTGTCTTCAGTTTTCCTTTTACTAGAAACAAACTTGAATTTAAGAATATTGCTATTTAGAGCAGACCTTTGAAAACATAGAAGAGCACAGACTTTTCTTCTCTGTAAAAGAATGTATTTAAGCCATAGATAGGCTGAGAGAAAACACACAAGTGTAAGCTCTACCTGAGCCCAGAAAGGCCCTTCAGAAGTAAGCTGAAGAATGTTTTTATACACGCATATACAACTTAGATACATATATATTGTATACTATATATTATAGAGTTTTGTTATATTATGATGTTATACATATGTATACCATACATACAGATAAACAGACACAAAAGGGTTATAAAATACCAATTTATTGCTGGCGTGCAATGACAAATTGCAGAATGTCCTCAGCAGAACAGAACATCAGAACTGTGCAATGGAAAAGTAATTTGTTCCTGTATAACCACTTTACACTAAATTAGATAGATTTTTACTGAGAAGTAGTATCTAAAATAATAGGAAACTAACATTTGAAGATACATTCTTCCATATGAGAAGATATGTTCTTACAATACCTGAAATATAAAGAATAAGAAAGCAAATCTATATTTATTAAAATCATTCCATAACGTAAGTTTCGAATCAATGACTACCAGGCCCCTCTCCAATACTATAGCTGATGCTGGGAAGTCTGTGAGTTCATAAAATAAAACAGTTTTTAACTTAGTTTTTCCCTATATTCAAAATAATTTTCAATTTTATTGTGTGGCACTGCAACACAATATTAGATTCAAGTGATTTTTGGCTTTCAAATCTCTGTTATAATAACAGACAAATTACTTTGTATTGCACTTACTTAAGTCCATGTTTAGCTGAACTTCCTGTCAATTACTGGCACTCTCAGACTGTATTGCTACGCAAAACGAAAAAATTCATTGTCAACAGGAGATACAGGAGTGCTGCAGTACCAATCAAGTTCCATGCTGCACATTCAAATCAATCCAATTCCGGCTGAGCAAGCACGGGAAATTCTCTTCCCTGCGAAACTCAAGGTACCCAGGGATATAGTTCGCCCCTGTATGTAGATTTTTAAAGACCTTACTAATCATCTTGGGTGCTATCTCATCAGAATGCAACATAGTGGAGACAAAATAATCTCATATACGTCAATCCCAGGCTACCTAGAGTAATATTCCCTGCAAGTTGGCTTTCGCTTCTGTTGTCCCCCACCTTTGTATCTACTATCAGCGCAATAAAGTTAAAACAAATGGTATTATTTTTCTCCCTCTGCATTAATAGCCATTGCAAACATCTGAAATGATAGTTCACTGTCTGAGTGTTTATGCAACATTTGCTTTCACTGCAGAGAGCCTTACTCTCTTGATGAGAAGGTCAATGAACAGATGTAATCAAGAATGACCCTATAACTTTGTAACATCCTTACAAATTATTCAGTAAATGTCAGGTCTGATTCTCAGTCATGGCATAAAATGTCACAGGTGAAAAACACAGGTGTGGCAGAGTAGAATATTCCAATACTTTGTAGGCACAAATAAAAAGTCACCTAATAGAATACATAGCATGAAATACATTGTCGAGGTCCATTAAATACCACAGATGCTTCACAGTGTCAAATCCAACTCTGTCTGCTGCTGAAGCCTCTTAGAAACTCTACAGCACAAGCAGGTTCACAACCTGCATTTGCTTACGTGCAAGTAATGGAGTGCACCACTCTACTGTGATACAGCCACCGGCCACAGGAACGCACAGTGCGGACAGTGGCCCTCATCAGAATCATAGAATGCGTTGGGCTGAAAGAGACCTCTAAAGGTCACCTAGTCCAAGTCCCCTGCAGTGAGCAGGGATGTCTTTACCTAGATCAGGTTGCTCAGAGCTCCATCAAGCCTGACTTTGAATGTCTACAGTGATGGGACCTCCATCACCTCTCTGGGCAACCTGTTCCAGTGTTTCACCACCCTCATTGTAAAGAACTTGTTCCTAATGTGTAACCTAAATCTACCCTGCTCTGATTTAAAACCATTGCCCCTCATACTGTCGGTACACACCGTTGTAAGCAGTCCCTCCTCAGCTTTCCTGTAGGCCCCCTTCAGGTACTGGAAGGCCACTGTAAGATCTCCCCAGAGCCTTCTCTACTCCAGGCTGAACAAGCCCAACTCAGGACTCAGCCTGTCCTTGCAGGAGAGGTGCTCCAGCCCTTTCATCATCTTTGTGGCCCTCCTCTGGACTTGCCCCAACAGGTCCATGTCCTTCCTGTGTTGAGGGCTCCAGAGCTAGACACAGACATTACTGTTTCCTATACTCAGTACATTGTATTTCTTCTGGGTTTTTTTCAGTGAGCCTTAAAGTTATAGCTCTTAAAACTTTTTTGTTTGGTCCTTAGGAGTCTCTCATGTAAAGAGCTGAAGTTTTGCATTCCTCACTTCTGCCAGTGAAAATACAGGGACTCAACAGCTCTCATGAGGCAAGGCCCGATTTTCTCTTCACATCCCAGTTTTAAGTAAGGGGTTGTTGCAGAGGATTGAGTTGGACTTGACAATCTAAGTGCAAATTTTTAATAAGTAAAAACTCATTTAGCCTAAGCTTTATGTACTGACTTTCACAAAATGTTTTCACCTTCAGTGCCTTACACAACAAATCTATACAATCAGAACCAAAGTTAAAAGAACCTGGAGCAGCTTGCTGCAGCTCATTTCCACATAACTGTGAGCTTTAATTTTTAAAGAAATGGCCAAGTTGCATCAGGTGTGCTCTATAGAATTTGTATCTGTGACTTCACATTTTAACAGCAAAGACACAGTATCCAGGAAACCTCATAGAAATTGTAAGAGAACCATCAAAGAATTTTCTTTCCCTTCCAAGTTTCAGGGCGCTCCTGCAAATCCCACCTTCCAGTATATTACCAACACATCACCATTCTCACTTTGTATACACACACTAGGTAGTATTTCTCAGAATTTGCTTCCTCCAAACGGAATAGTCCCAGTGTTTCAAATGTATTCTGCATAAAAACTGAAGACAAACAATACTAAATGAGCACTGCAAACGAACATCTAAGTATTTCATGTAGTTGCTACCACAACAAAGTTTTAACCCAGTTACTGAATTCCAGCCAAAGCTTCATCACTAAACCCCTAGAGATTACTGCAAATGGAAAAATTAAATCCAATTTTTCACTGTGCCTACTTACTTACCCCTCAAAGTACACCATAAAACCATATGTATTTCTTCCTGTTTTCATATAATTTGTGATGCTTTAGCATAATATTACAGTGTTGCAAATACTGAGAAAAATGTTTAAACAAGTTAAAATCCTGAAAGAAATTTACCGCCCCTATAATTCGACTTGAAGTTTTAAGATAAATTCTTTTTGCTTGGAAGACCTATGTAAAAATCAAGACATAACTCAATAGCAGCTAATAAAAATATCCTAAGGCATCTTTTGTTTTTCACTCAACTTTTATGAGCCACACTTCTCATGATGCACTTAATCATTTGCAGATACTGCAAAGCAAAACTAAATTCTTCTAATGCCATGTTGTCACAAAAAAACAACAAAAAAATCCAAAAAACCAACCCCAAATCAGCAAAAAACTTATAAATTACTTCTACTACAGTCTGTTATCACATATCTAGGTTCTGCTGAAGGTAGCTGAAACTGCCACTGGCATTTTAACTTCCAGTTTAACCATTCCAAACAGACAAGGTATTTGTCTGCTTTCACATTTCCTACAGCTAACGATGCTATCTGATATTGCATATTAAATCAGACACACATTAAACATTAAAAAGACAGATAAGGCTTGCATTGGCAAATAAATTAGAAGATTGAGGGAATTTCAGATCATATTTATTAGCTGAATATATTCTACTCAAAGTTCCATAATATCTGTATAAACAGCACATTAACAGACCAGATAATTTCAGACTAAAACCAACTGGACATGACTACTTTAGATTTAAGATCTTCCCTAAGCACCTCCCAAACATGGGGAAATACCCCTGAATTCTGCCAAGAGCTACGAACTGCGTGACACTGCTGTTTCCCACTGACTTCAAAGGCCTCTCTGATCGCAAAGTCAGCCTGGCATAGGGATGCAGTGGTAAACAGGTAAGATGCAGCTCAAGTAGGAGCTGTGATGATGCCATACACAGAGAAAGTTTTGAAAAGATTTTATCTAATTCCTGTGGTGTGTATTTCTGAAATAAACCACCCTATTGTTTTGGTATCCAGCCTTAGGGCAAGGGGAAAAAATACACCCATCCAGTGTACAATATTTCCCTTTTGAAAGGCAAACGTACAATCAAAGTTAAGATTTTGACCTGGCATTATATGTTCTGTTTTTTTAAAATAATGAAGTTAGGTAACTTAATTTCAAATACATAATTAGTACAGGTGCTTTTTAAAATTACCATTCTCACTAACTGCCATAATTTCATACAAAAAAGAGTTTGTTTGTTCATTAGCTTTTTTTCTTCCCAGCAGAACTTTTAAGTACTGAAACGCAACATGGTGCAAGAAGAATGAAACATGCAAGCTACGCTTCCTTGTATAATATCATATCACAAAGAGACCAGGCAGTCCCTCAAACCCAGGCGACTTTAACAGTTCATTTATTAAGCTGAATGTAGACCCAAACCACACAGATTATGTACATGCATCAGTCCTTTATGGTAACATGTTACACGTACACCAGATGCGCATCTCCTCGCTATCAGTCACCTGCATCAACACTGCATTGATGTCACCCCTCCACCACCTGTGTCCTGGGACACATCTACCCAGGCCATTGTGCCACAAGGCTGATTTAAGGCACTAGCAAGGCTGCCCTTGGGAAGACTGCTCCTAAGTGCCAGAGGAAAATAAGGCCACAAAAGAAATGTTGGCAAGTATGGAAAAGTTGTGCCAGGCAGAAGCCCTGTTTCAGTCTTTGCACCAGCTTCACACCTATCCCTAACAGGTGATTCTCTTGCTCACCCAAAGAATACTGAGACTCGGATCTCATCCCTTCAGGTCCTGCATGCGTCAGAGAGAGATGCTGTTGATGAGAAGCCTGTGAGGCAAACTAACAAAGGGCATACAAGCAGTGTGACGGCATGAAAAGGGTCTTGACTAGGTTTCAACATTCTGTGTTCATAGATCATCACTTCATGCAAAACTTGGAACCATGATTCAAGTGGTGAGATACAAAGGGCAATTCTGAATGACAGGTAGTCTCTGCAATGTGTATGCACAAAATGGGAGGAATCAAGGCAGGTGCTAAAGGTAACTGCACTTAGTAATTGTGCAGGTGTTCATAGTTGCTTATCAGTTAATGATTGACCTCCACATAAGGTCAAACAGCTGTTAAAAAATTATCATTCTTACATCACAGGTAAACAAATTCAAGCACCAAAAATATGAGGTGGGATACTCCTATGATGTACAACTGCTTTGGGGTGCAACAGAGTCACAGTGAAGGCAAAAACACCTAAACTACAGTGACCTTTCTTGAGCAGGTTCAAAGATGAGTTCTGCAGTACACCACTACTGAAGGGATCCTTATAGAACTTTTCCTCTGGAGAAATTAAGGTAAAGAGGGTTCTGCTCCTTGACAGTCAGCTTGATATGTCAATCTTCAGATGCATTTTCCACCCTGTAGATTTTCTGTCACTTCTGTGACGTGAAGCATATAAAGCAGAAAGAAGATGGGTAGGTTCAAACATTGAAAAAGTTGTCAAAATAAACTCAGAGGTCAGTAACAAGCAAGACATGCTCCATTTGGGCTTTAATACAGTGGAGTTCATATCCCAAAGAAATCCACCTAAATTTGGTAATTAGAACACCCAGAGACAAAGTAGACCATGGCTCCTTCTTTTCTAAAATGCATTTTGAACTATTCACACAGTAAGAAAATACTGCTAATGTACATGGCTGAAACACAGCGATAACAATTTCCTGTCTTGGTGTGACAAGGTACATTCACCTTCTAACACTATCAGCCTTTCCACAGCAAGCATGGTATCTTTTGAAACTGAGTGAGACAAGTACATGTTACAGACTCCCCCTTTACAATCATGCCTACACAGAAAAGGAACGAAGTGAGAGTGCTAATTAGCAATGGCTTAATTAGTTTAATGAGTTACTGGATTGTTACTGGAAAGAGGAAGCTGAGCTGCTAACAGAAAGCAATAATCTCAATTTCAGAACCAGTTACTCTGAAAGTGGTTCCAAATGTGTTTCTCCTTTTATCCTGAAGCTTTCCATGCTTGCTCTTGGCTAATTATAGCACAAGAAGAAAGCCTATGCTCATATCACCATCATAACAACAACAACAACAATATCCTAGTCTGCTGAGGTAAGGAGACATAAATGAGGAAAACATCGCCTTCAATTCAGGCTGTATAGGCTGTGGGTGACTCATGAGTATTCATTCACTGCTCAAAACCACTGGTTTTGCTACTCTGCTACAAATAGTCAAATAACACAGTCCTAGAGAGGGTCTGTCTGTCAGCATTAACACTTCAGACTCCAACATCAGTGTATGTAAAGCACATGACATCAGTCATACCTCGGTACACCAATACACCAAATATTGCTATGTTCGATAGTAACCTAAAGAAAGAGAAGCAACCCTGTAAGCCCTAAACAAAGGCATAGGACAGCCTTACAAAATATCCGGTCTGTATTTTTCTCAGCTATTTTGAATGAGACCACCACAGCACACTGAACCTGCTGTTTAACAGATGAAGACAATTAAAATATTCCTAGACAGAAAGGTCAAAATTAGTTGCCCATGTTCTACATAATTGCAGAGAGCGAGCCTGAGACTGAAGAAAAATGACAGTTCACACTTCTCCAAGACTTCATTAAAGTTTTAAGGGCTAATGAGCAGGATCCTCCTCCTCCTGTTGGAGTTTCTCTTTTCAGATGTGAACGTCTACATGAACCATTTTAATCTAAATATTTAGTCATAAGTTACTCATTCTTTAGTCCCGGCTTTGAAAAACTGTATCTTAAGAAAAACTAGACAAACAAAATACTAATTTAACAGTGAACATTTATCAGGTATTTCTACATAAATGAAACAAAAGTAATCTGCCATTCACCTTGCCATTTAGCAGGTCCTTCTGAATTACTAAGGACTATTTTACTGCAGAGGTCTGAAACTCTTCCTTCTCACAATCGGCATCACTAAAACTTTTTCTAAATAGATTGCTTGGAATAGCTACAACAGAATCTTAAAAGGAATCTTAAAATTACTCAGACATTGGTGTTTTAATTCTGGGCACCTTTTGTATCTTATTCATGAATCCCACTACTTGCATACCAAGCAATCATATTCTATGTGTGTTTTTCTGCCCTGAAATCAGATGTCAAACTATCTCTTTGACAATGTCATCTCTGCCCTCTGCATGTGCTGATTTATCACCATATTTGACATGAATGAAGAGTGAAGTAGTCCCAGCAGCACCACATCTCTTGTACAGGATCACCAGCACACACTTCGGAAAGTCTAAGAACCAGAGAAAAAGTGATCATGAAAGACTATGATCCCTACTCAGGCATATTCACAGTAGCTGCTAGTATAAAGACTGGCAAAGCCTCAAAGTAAGGTTCCGATTTCGATTTTTATTGTCACTCTGAAATACATCATAATGTTCTTTCCATTGCAATACTTCAGTGTCCTACTACAGTGATCTGTGAATAGCTGGCAAAAGGTTTATACTGTAAACAAAATCTGATAGTATGAAAAGTACAAGTATCATTATTTAATGAGATTACTTGTTTCATCATCATGTTTGTATTAAAAACAAAATCAGAAGCTGTGGACTCCCATGAAAATGCTTTCTGTTTCCTAGCAAAAACTTCTTCATAATATCTCCTTTGTTTCTGCATTGAACAAAGTAACTGAACGTAGTGGGATATCTCTCCTTCCTGCAGGACCTTTCACTACCACTCTGAATGTGAAAGTTTCGTTTCCTCAAAGTGGGTTCAATGGGGTATAAAGGACTGAACTGACAGTCCCTCAAAGGCTTCTGTGTGTGCCTGGCTTCATGCACTGTGATACACCTTATACGATTATCCATACTGACTTCCACATCACTCAAAATCATGCAAAGAAACGTTTTGGTAGAACTTGAGTACCGAAGTTTGCCTTAAGGGTGCGCTCCTCCACACAGTCACATGGGCTTTTTTGTTTTCAGAGCTCTGAGGGGTCTTGCACAAGACCACAGAAACTCCACTTTACTTCTCCGCAGCCGAGAGTTGAGTGGGCTGGGTAAGAGGCAGTCTCCACACTACACAAATCAGGACAACCTCCTTCTACACAAATCAGGACAACCGCCTCTGTCCTCTGAAGAGACTCACATAAAACGTATCACAAAGGAAAACCGAGGAGATGCTAATCAGCTTCTGTAGGTGTGAATCTGCTGATCATGCTTTGCACTATGAAAAGGGTAAAGTTGCAGTAATCCTTACCTTAACTCATAAGCCAAAAAGACTACACCGCATGACAACCTCTCCATGAGCTAAGAAGGTAAATTTTCACCCACCATTCTCCAATAAACCTCTCCTAACATGGTCAGCAGATACACTGGAGAAAAAAGGCTGAAGAGCATTATTTATTGCCTTAGTAATATTATTTTTTAACAATGCATACAAAAATATTTGTATATTCAAACAAATCAGTACACAAGCCCTCTCAAATGTGTAAGACATTAGAACATGAGAAGCGCACACTAAAGACAAAGGCCTGTGGTACATCTGACACATCCCTTACTGGAGCTCTGTCAAATCTGAAGTAACTTTAAATAATGAAGTGATCCAAAAAACTTAACTCAGATAGCACTACTCAAAGTCCAGCGTTCTTACCTGAGGTGGTTTTGGTTCTTTTCCAGAGATTAAAAAAAATTCACTGCTCTGCTGTTATGAATGACTGGCAGACAAACCGAACACATACCACTGCACAAGCACACCTTCCTACTGAGAAGGAAGCACCAACAAGCTGTTCGGTGCTGCCACACTGTAAACCTGGGCAAGGTCTCTTACAAACACTGCACTGCTCTCAGGTATAACGCCTTGACTCGTGACACTTGAAAATCACAAAGGTTTTAGGTACAAAGGAAAAGAACATCTGCAGAACTTTTCAAGGTGGAAAGTTATCTTAGCAGTATCCAGGGAATCCCAGAATCTTTTCATTTAGTTCAACTTCTGAAGATTTTCATACACACTTATAACAGGAAGTCTGTGTGTTTCTAAACTCCTTTTTAATAATCCTACAGCCTTACAGCTTGGGTCAGGGAATTCACGTTAACCAAGAGGACTGCTAGAAATATTTTCATCAACCTTCTAATTAAACATGGGCAGCAATCAATGGTGGCTGCAATGAATTCTTATTCAAAAACGTGGCCACTCCCCATTTTCCTGGGTCTTGAGTGCTTAGGATGGTTTATCAAAAAATAAGTTTGCTGGAGAAAAAAAAAGCAAACACAGAAAATGCATTTCCCAAATTTTTAAGCAAACAGATTACAAATCACCCTCCAAATCAGTCAGAAATCAGCATAAACCTTCAGTAAGCTGAAAAAAAAAATTAAGACCATTTGACACAGCCTGTGACTGTACTGTTGCCTCAAAAATCACCAGTAACAAGCAAATCACAGTTAAAGACATGCTGTCTCATGCAGTTAATCCTCTTCATGACTGGAAAAAAAAAATAAAATCGACCTTAGATTTGAGGAAGAAACAACTCTTTGTAACAAATCCAAGAGGAAACACTTAGTGGCTCTCATGGGCTTGTGTCCAACAGCAAGAGACTTTGCAAGAGTTTATGTAACTAAACAGGAGTGCCATTCCAGCACTGGGAAACCTTTCTATACACACTTGTCATCAAGAGCAGTGAACTAACACAGGGTAAAGGCCAGCACAGGTAACCAGCCCCAGTACAGACCTGGGGCTCCCATCAGCTTGCCACTCTTGGTACATCTCTGCTCACTCAGCTGCTGCTGGGACTAGCTACAATAAAGCTTGGAGAGTGATAGGCAGACACCCTCACTACACAATTAAGCTATCATTTAGCTGCATGGATGCATCTTCTGGCATTTAGCTGACCCACGCTGGTACCCAGGCCAAGAACTTCCTGGGAAAACAAACTCAGCAGGAGAAAGAAGCAAGTTACTTTTCCAGATAGAGAGGAACGGGAAGTTCTGTGTACAAAACAGCTCAAAGAGAATACAAAGCATTCACTGCCTCTGTGGACATGGATCTCGGAAGAAAAAGCCCCAATGGGCACAGAAAGCAAGATTTAGACAGTAATTAGGACTAGGTACATGGTAGGGACAAGTTCTGGCATCCAAGCAACAAGTTTCTCTCTCTAACATGATTGCGGGAACACTGGCAGCAATATCACATACTATTTTCTCAAGAGCAAAAGAAGCCAGCAGGCCTCACTCTACTGATTACACTTCTATTCTGCTCCTTCACTGCCCTTTACACAACCCCACGGCACAACTACACAAATGGCTGTACCAGCAAATCGCACCAGTTAGAGTCTGTTGAAAAAGAGCTGCCCTCCACACCGATTTTTTTTTGTTCCTCCATTTAACCCAGATCAGTTTGGTGATTTTATATTATCACAAAGCCCCACCAATAACTGCGCAACTTCAGCCAAAAAACTGGCAAACTGTCGTAAGAGTTGCAGTATTTTTAAGTCAGTTTTGGTACTGAAGGTAACACCCCATTAGGCTGCACCGTGCATCAAGCTATAAGCTTAAACGCTAGCAGTGTCCTTCAGTTCAAACGGCACAGCTATGTTTCTGGAGTCGTGAACAAGATTTAATACTTGCACTTGTAAATTACAGCAATATTTCTACTACTGAATGGTATTCAATTTTTAAAGTATTCCTGTAATTGAGCCTTTTATGTATTTGCGTCCACTATACTTAATAGAATTCTGATCACAGACTAGCACCTCTGGTCAAAGGACACCAAGATAGGCTTTCCAATTTCTATCTTCACATGCTAGAAAACTGCCAACTCGGCAAGTCTGCCAAGAGACAAACTGAGTCAAGTAGAACTTGATTCCAGATACCTGCTACCTTGTCATAGGATGAGTTTTATGATTCACAATAAATTAGTCTCCACTAAGAGAGGATAAAAATCATCTTATTAACACTGGGCTGTGACCTGCAGACGTACATTCCTTATACAGCACCAGATGAATCTTTCAGCCTCTGTGTCTCAGCTCCAGACTAATATGGGTATCCCCTGGTCTCAGAGAGACATTTTAAAAGGTATATCACTATCTATAGAATTTGAAATACTGCAGTAACAAGCATCACATAAACAACGAGGGGGACCAAAGACAGGGGACTGTCTAGGTGGCATGCAGTCACACAAGACACCAATATCAAGCTAAAAGAGCTAGCAATAAAAATTAGCACAGTTAATAAAACGGCCATCATCCAGCATCTGCTTTACTAGACAGAAGCACTCTGTAACTACACACATACAGAGCACCACACAAAATTTTACAAGTAATTTAGTTCTTAACTATGACGCAGATCATATCTATGACATACTGAAGAAACTTACTGCTCCCTTACTATTACTTTTAAGTTTCAGAAAATCTCATATATATACAAAACACAGGCACACTTAGACAACAGTGAAAATACATAAGGCGTCTGCAATACCTAAAACTTTTCCCTACTTTAACAATCACAAGGAGCAAATAACAGTAAAATGGTAGATACTGTACCTCACAACAGGCTGATACAGTTTTCTAGTTCATAAATGAAGAATGAAGAGGGAAGGTAAAAGAATAGATTTCCAGCTCACTGAGGAAGGACTTGAAGTTTCTTCCTCACACAGAAGGAGAAAAAGCTCTTTCTGGACTGCGCAAATGTGAAGAATAAGACAATGACCTCATAACCACAGCAGGAACCTGCGATGACAAGTCAGACACTTGATCTATTTAAGGAAAATAAAAATCAGAGTATCAGTGATGAGGGCCCACAAAAGCAGGTACAGTACAAAATAGATTCAAATACAAATTATACCTAGAAGATGAAGAATGTTCCAAGCTATACCTAACCCTGGATGGCAAGCACGGCGTGACAACCCTCTTCTCAAACCCCACCTAGCACTCTCAGTTAAGAGTTCTTTTAGAGCAGTATTTCATCACATATGTGTAATTCGTTATTCAGTTCTAAGCAACGAGATGTTTTGAACACTACAACATATACCAAGGACCTCATCTATATGCTTCTAAGTGCACATTTTATTTGGTCTGATGAGTGAAGCTTGCTTTTTAGCTTCCGCAGCATATAAATTTCAACTACAGCACCACGTAATTGCCAGCAGTAACCAAAGTAACCACACTGCAACAACAAGTACATGCTCTGCAATCATCGTGTACAACAAATCCCTAGACGGGCTCTCAGCAATTGTTCGCACAGCACAATGTCCTGCAAGGTGCTGAGAACAGCACAGGAGCTGTGCCAGCTCTTATCTCCCCTTAAAACCAAATGGGTGCTAGGCGGAGAAGGGAATGCAGTGCCTTACAAACAGCTGCCCAGGTCCTATGGAAAGGCTGTTGCAAGCTTCCATCCTGAAGTAACGAAGAACACCTACACCCTTTGCATGCCTTAGTTACACAGACCATAAACACATAGAGCAGACGCTGTACACACGCCGCTGCAAAAATCAGTAAGCATGTTTTCAACACTATATGGACCACATTATGCAAGCCACAGGCAAAATACTTTTTTATAGTTTCTAGCCCATTCTGCTGGTGTTGAAGGCAAAACAAAAAAAAAGAAAGAAAAGAAATCCCGTAGCTACATACTGGCTAGACTAGAAACAAAACTGAAATAAAAAAATAAATAAAAAACCCCCACCATTCCACAAGCACAGTTACAGCAAACCATGTAAATATATGTTTATTTTTAGGCATGCATTTCAGTTCTCCTGATATCAAGAAGACCTAAATACATGACTAAAGACTATAAACAGTCCTAAACTAGCACCAACTGAACTCAGTGGAAAAAACCTTCTGCTGTTTTTAATAGTTTAAGGATCAAATCTTTAATTCAGAAAATGACTTTCCATTCCTGTTTTATCCAATTCAGGGAAAAGAAGAATCCAGGAAAGAGAGGAAATATAGTAAAATAAAAAGAGTGAAGAAGAACATTTTTACAATCATGTTTTCATTCTCCTTCAACATACCAGTTACTAGAAACTGACCTCTAAAAACAAATAGATTTAAATATGTAATCCATTTGGGTTTTCATTAATTAGTTTTGAGATAGTTACAAGGTGAAGAAGTATATTAAGGATGGGACAAAGTATCTGGATGGAGGAAGAGATGTGACAAGTTAAGAATTATTTATGTTCTTTAGGTTCTGGAGTAGTCAGAATAACAACTACACTAGGCATTCATCAGAATATGTATTCTCAGCTTTGAAGATCAAAGAATTCTGAGAGACGATTTAATGAAATTTATTAAAAAGCATCTCTACCATAATAAACCACGGGATAAACATCCTATAAATTTACGTTGAGACATAAAAACCTCAGTGGGTGCTGCAGTATACATTCACTAATTCCCAAACTGCCAGTGGTCTTTATATTAGGTTCATTTTAAGAGTTTCTGTGCTTTCAATGTTGAATTGAGCCCTCCTCCCGCTCACATTACGCAAATGTCAGCTCGAAACATTTACATAAATACATAACTCCAGCAAAATAGGAGGAACAAACTCGCTGTTTCTTCACCTTAAGCAATATCCTTTTAGAAGTAACATGAAATAAGCGTATTTACATTTCCTTCAGGAGAGCAAACATTGCATCCGTACGAAGTTTTCCTAAAGCAACAGCGCATACCATAGCTCCGTTTTAACGAAGCAGCATTAAAAATAAAAGGAGGGGAGCACCCAAAACCAACTGCCGGCCACCTAAGCAGCGTCTTGGGAACACCGCAGCTCCAGGAAAGCCACGGTACGGAGAGGTAAGCTTACCACCGACAGGCTCCCCTGCTGTTCGGGAAATCAGCATCTCGGACA
>NW_009704098.1:0-699 GCF_000703405.1 Apaloderma vittatum
GCTTGGTGTCTCCAGAGCTGCTCTCTCCACTGCCACCCTTTCCTCCTGATCCCCTGTGTTGCAATAAGGCCTGAGGGCTCTGGCAGCTTGGTCCCCATCCTGTAGTGTGGCTGTGGTGTGACCACAGGCAGGGACAGCCCATGGGAACTTCTCTGACACGTGCTCCCATAACAGGGTATCTTCTTTGGGCAATGCCTGAAGGTTCAGGTCTTCTTCCAAAGCAGATGTCAAAAACATGCCCAAGAAAGGGGCCCACACATTAAAATACCAGTGAGGTACTCAACAGTGTGAGTGTCCTTGCCCAGACAGTTCTCCTGGCAGAGACCTGAAGGACCAGCAGAGGAGGACCTGATCTGTGCTGCTGTGGATGGGCTCAGGTTTTTTGGGAGAGATGGGCTGGAAGGGTCTGGACTGGAGTTCCCTCAAAATGTTGGGGTTAGTGCAGATTTGGCTGTTCTGAAGGAGCATTTCATTCACTTTATCCCTCTGCTTCCCTCTGTGAATAGAGGGAGCTCGTGACCTCATGATATCAGTGTGTGACTTGGTGTAGGTGAACACCACGTGTGTGCAGATAATCAAGGCAAGGAAAACGCTTTGCCGTGGGAGCCTGTGTTGGGCAGACTCCCCTGTCCCTGATGCAGCAGGAGCTGCCTGACGGCTCGTCCTGAGCCGCAAGTTTGTCAGTGAATGGCGCAGCAC
>NW_009704098.1:963-5687 GCF_000703405.1 Apaloderma vittatum
TAAACAGCAAGTGTCAAGCATTCTGTTTCCCTTCTCCCTATCGCCTTCATCCTCAGTTACGTGGGCAAAAATTGGGTGGAACTTAGACAGGGGACAAAAAAAAAAAAAAAAAGAAAATATTCTGTCATAATGTGTTGCCTGATCTAGTTGAGAGGTGTCCCTGCCCATGACAGGGAGGTTGGATTAAAGGATCTCTGAGTTCCCTTCCAGCCTAGGCCATTCTATGATTCTATGATTCTATGACATGTCGTGACTGTCAGAGTGCTGGCAAGACAAGTGCAGGGGAGGTTCAGTTCTTTTCCCTCAATTAATGCACCTTCTCAAAATTCACATTTTGGTAGGATAGACATTACAGTCACTTTTTACTGAAAGTTTTAAAACATTTCAACTGGTAAGAAGATGTTGCGCTTTTTTAAGTGCCAAATGCAGTTCCCAGGTTTTTTAGGCAGGGGTCCCTGGTCTGACTATAAACACCCAGTGTAAACCTCTAGGGGTGTATCTGAGGTACTTTGTGTGGCTCGTAAAGGGCCACTTCCTCTCTTGGCCCAGAGCTGGGGTCTCACCAGTACCAGGCCCCGAGGACACCATGATCTCTGCCTTAGCTACTTTTGTAGTGGGTTTGCCTGGCTGGATTTCGGTGGTGTAGGGGTGGCTTCTGCTAGAAGCTGCTCGAAGGTTCCTCTAACTCTGATAGAGCCAATGCCAGCCGGTTCCAAAGATGAACCCGTCACTGGCCCAGGCTGAGCCTGTAAAATGATAGGATAGGAACACCCCTTAGCCCACGGAAGAGAAAGAAGCCCACGCTGTAGCGGGTTGCTGGCAGGACTTTTGAAAAATCGCGGGGAACTTTCACTGGAGCAGTTTCCTGTGAAGGACTGCAGCCCAGACTCATGTTGGGGTGGATTGCTCCTCATGAGGGGACTCACATTGTGCAGTTTGTGACAAATCACCCTCCGTGAGATGACTTACGTTAGGGAAAGGTGCATGAAGATTGTCTCCTGGGAGAGGGACCCCGCAATGGCCCAGGGGAATCACAGAATCAGAGAATGTTAGGGTTGGAAGGGACCTTGAAAGATCATCTAGTCCAACCCCCCTGCCAGAGCAGGTTGCCCTAGGGCAGTCACTCAGTAAAGCATCCAAGCGGGTTTTGAAAGTCTCCAAAGAAGGAAACTCCACAACCTTTCTGGGCAGCTTGTACCAGGGCTCTGGCACCCCCATAGGAAATAAATTTTTCCTCATGTTGAGGTGGAAATTCCTATGTCCCATCTTAACCCCATTATTCCTTGTTCTGTCACTGGGCACCACTGAGAAGAGATTGTCTCCTTCCGCTTCACTCCCACCCCTCCGAAATTTCTATACGTTAATAAATCGCCTCTCAGCTGTCTCCTTTCAAGGCTGATAAGTCCCAGGTCTCTCAGTCTCTCTTCAGCATAGATGTTCAGTCCCTTGATCACCCTCGTAGCTCTCCCTTGGACTCTCTCCAGTAGGTGCCTGTCTCTCTTGAATTGAGGAGCCCAAAACTGGACACAGTATTCCAGATGTGATCTCACCAGGGCAAAGCAGAGGGAGAGGAGCACCTCCCTAGACCTGCTGGACACACTTTTCTTAATGCACTCCAGGATCCCACTGGCTCTCTTGGCCACAAGGGCATGATGTTGTCCCAGGGACAACCCACCGCCCACTGAGACTCCAGATCTTCCTCCATAGGGCTGCTTTCCAGAAGGATGTCCTCTAATCTGTGCTGGTGCTGGTGTTCTTCCTGCCCAGCTGCAGGACTCTATACTTGTCCTTATTCAACTTCATGAGATTCCCCTTTGCCCAGCTCTCCAGATCTCTAGTTACTGGCCGCACAGCCTTCCTGGGTGTCAACCACTCCTCCCAGTTTTTTACCATCAGTGAACCTGCTGAGGGTGCGCTCCGTTCCCTCATCCAGGTCATTGATGCAGATATTGAACAGAACTAGCCCCAGCACCAATCCCTGGGGAACACCACTGGCTGCAGGCCTCCAACTTGACTCTGTGCTGCTGATTGCAACCTTCTGAACACTGTTACTGAGCCAATTCACAATCCACCTCATGGTCCCATCATCTATTCCACATTTCTTGATTTTACCTACGAGGATATTATGGGGGACAGTGTCGAAAGCCTCACTGAAGTCAAGGTATGTGACATCCACCGGTCTCCTTTCATCAACCCCTTTTATCACACCTTCGGAGAAGGATATCAGATTGGTCAGGCAAGATTTCCCCTTGGCAAATCCATGCTGGCTACTCTTGATAACCTTCTTCTAATTGATCAGAGATGACTTCAGAATGAGGTGCTCCATCAACTTCTCAGGGCTGGAGGTGAAGCTGACTGGTCAGTAGGTGCCAAGGTCCTCCTTCTTGCCCTTTGTGAAGACTGGAGTCCTCAGGCACCTCTCCTGTTCCCCATGAGTTTTCAAAACTTCTTATTACTTTATTACCACGTATCAGTACACAAGGAGTGGCCGCCCAGAAGCTGCAGCCACCCTTTTTACAAGGAGTCACATGGATAAGACAAGGGTTAATGGGTACAAGTTGCCCTGGGGAAATTCTGGTTGGACACCAGAGGAAAATGTTTTACCATGAGAGAAATCAGACATTGGAAGAGTCTTCCAAGAGAAGTGGTGGATTGCTCAACTTTAAACAGTTTTACGGCTCAGCTTGACAAGGTGCTGGGCCATCTCAATTTCTATACCTAAAAGTGTTGGGCTTGAGGTCCCTTTCAACCTTGTAATCTATGATTTTATAGTCCTATAGTCCTAGGTTAATCAGTAGCAGAATAAAAAAGAGAAATACACAAAGAATCACATGGTCAAAAAAAATGTTCTCTTGAAGACTGAGAGGAGTACAAGTTCATTTGTCTGACTGCAAGAAAAGAGAAGATGGGCTATCTCCACTGGGAGTGCAACGGATGTTTTAATGGTCCCACTGTGCCTCACCTTGGGTTGAGATGCTGCGGCCCATCAGGAGTCCTACACCCAACAGTTCATGAATGTGCATGCTAGTTCTAAAACACTGACTTGCTGACGAGGTGCAAGAGACTTTCCTCTCTCTGGCTCAGAGAGACTGTACTTCTTCCCTTCTGGTTTTAGAAAACACAAATCACTTTGTATTTGAAACTGCAAGAGAATGTACACCTTGCAGTCAAATCTGCATTAACAGAATGTTTTCCTCTTTCTTTTGCATTGACAAGAGATGAAGCACGGATGCACACAGCATGCTAAGGTGTGAGTGGTAAGGTAAGAACAAGACTGAAGTGAAAATTTCTGTGAGGAGTAGAAATGCATATATTTGACATCCTGACTGGGAAAGAAGAATTCCCATTTCTCTCCATTATAGTATAACAAGATAGGTCTTCTTGAAAATCTCTGGTTTAGGGCTTTGCTTTGTTTTTTTTTTTTTTTTCAGATTTTCGAACTCGGGTTCACTAGCTTTCTGAGCCACGGTTTTCCCATTTTGCTAAGGTTCTCTTTGATAGGTTTGACATGTCTACTACTAGAACAAAGTATTTGGTTCAAGATAATCCATTACAAAATGAACAAACATCCTACAGGAGACAATCTAGAAAAAAACAATATGCCAGAAATGGCACGATGTTAAAATTGGTGGTGCAAATATGCAGAAATTCAAGCAGTGTCTGGACAATGCTCTTACTTGTACGGTATAGTTCTAGGCAATCCTGCGACGAGCTGGGAGTTGCACTTGATTATTTTTATAGGTCCCTTCTGCCATGAGATATTCTACAATTTTTATGTTTCTATAAAAATGTGGAAGGGGAAAAGTGGTTTCTTCTGCCTACAATGGAAGGTGGAGGGGGGAGGGAAATGGCACAAAAAGTATTCCAGTTAAATTGCAATGGGAAAGTTTGGATTAATCTTTCAGAAAACTGAATTGAAACAAAACAGACTATGGGACAATGAGACATCTATGGTAACAAATTAGATCCATGTTTCAAGTAATTGCATAAGTACAGTTCACTCTTCCTTGAAAAAGGGAAATGGACAAAATAAGTTGTTATGTTTTTAATTCTTTGTTCCTTGGAAGAGAAATCTTACTTTTAGACTTCCTAAGCAGACTATGTCTGAAGATTCAACTCACTAATTCTCATTTTATTCTCAGATTTATGGAAGTAACAGCAGAGCAAAAACTCTGCTCCCCTTCATAAAGCCTTTCATCAATGACCAGGATGAAGGAACAGAGTGTATCCTCACAAAGTTAGCTGATGATACAAAACAAGCAGGAGGAACTGACACACCAGAGGTCTGGGCTGCCCTCCAGCATGACCTGGACATTCGGGAGTGCTGGGCTGAGAGGAACCCAATTATGTTCAACAAGGACAAATGTAAGGCCCTGCACCAGGAGAGGAACTACCCCATGCACTGATACAGGTTAGGGGCAGCTGTTCTGGAAAGCAGCCCTGAGGAAGAAGGATCTTGGAGTCCTAGTAGAGAGGAAGTTAACCACGAGCCACCAATGGGCCCTCGTGGCCAAGAAGGCCAAAGATATCCTGGGCTGCATAAAGAGTGTGGCCAATAGGTCAAGGCAGGGGATCCTCCTCCTCGATTCTACCGTAGTGAGTCCTTACTTGGAATTCTGTGTCCAGTTCTGGGCTGCCCAGTTCAAGGAAGACGAGGCACTACCGGAGAAGGTCCAGCGCAGGGCAGCAAAGGTGACTGGGGAACTGGAGCATCTCTCTTACGA
>NW_009704099.1:0-787 GCF_000703405.1 Apaloderma vittatum
AGCACAAAATATACAGGCAGCTGCAAAGAGACGGATATTCACAGAGCAGTTTTACAGTACTTTGTGTTCTTCGTGACAACTGTGAGGGAAGGTGAGGATGTGCAAAGGGGTGGTTCATGCTCAGAGAGGAGTTTACAGCTGGGGCATGTTTTGGGGTGGAGCAATGTCTGAGTACTGTGGTAGTGATGGTTTCTAGTGGCACTGGGTAGGGCCTGAGGCATGTGTCATGGTGTGGATGGCCTTGAGCAGGGGAGAGCCTTGCCTGAGCGAAATGGAGATGCTGGGTGGAAAGTGGTCTGTGTCATTGGGGAGGAAATGGAGAATGTCTGGCAGACCTTGCATTTCAGTATGGTGGGGTGGGGTACTTTGCTCTCCTCTTAGCAAAAACTGCCTCTCATTTTCTCTCTCTCACATTGGCACTGCACTGTTAATATTGGATGAGATGCAGGTGGCAGAATTATGGCAGCTGTCAGGCTGCAATGTATTGGATGGTTGGCCGGTTGGACATCACTAGGGGGGGAATGTTTTTTCTATTATACTGACCTGAGATTAACATTGTGAGAATATCATTAGCCCTCAAGTGTCCCACTTGTTTCCGCTGTGATAGAGTGCATAAGGGAACCCAGTACACTGCACAAAAATAAAAAATATATACAAATAATAAATAAGCTTTTGTCCAGCTTCCCCAGAATGCCTTGATAAATGTCTCTTGGAAGCAATTCTCCTGTCCTGCAAATGTTTCTTTCCTTAAGAAGTAACCAGTAATGCTACAGGTAAGTTGCTCCTA
>NW_009704100.1:0-55476 GCF_000703405.1 Apaloderma vittatum
TCCGGCTGCGGCACGGCAGGCTGGCCGGACTGGAACTGCTGCGAATAACGGGAGGACGCGCCAGCCTCCGCTTGAAACTTTGATTTTACTCCCCTCTCAATAAATCCACTGCCCCTTGTTTTGTGTTTTTCTTTTCTCTCTCCACCCCTGGTGACAATGCTGTGCAGCCTAGAGGCTTTCTTAACTTGTGCATTAGGTTTAGAGCCTGCACAGATAGGGTCTTCTTAGTGCTGCTGCTCTGGCCTTTTTTCATGCTTTGTGGTTTTGGTGTCTGCAAAAATGCTCACTTACTTGGTGTTTGAGAGTGAAATACATGGAAAGGCCTTAAGCATCTCCTTTCATGTTGGAGTATGTTTCCATTTTGTCTTAGTTTACACTGGCGTATGGCCTTAGAAGTGTCACATCCTATGTGAATACCTAAGCAACTTGTCTTGGCTTTGCAAGAAAGCAGAAGTGCTCTCCAGGTAGATGATGTATTTTGCCCCCACTTTGTAATTAATCTGCCCGAAGTTTCTTTCATGCTCTTCAGTACTTGAATGCAGCTTCTTCTGACAAGTTGCAGTGCAAGAAAAAGCTGGGCAACCTCTGAAACTTTTTGGACAAAAGAAGTGATCAAACTAAATAATACATAATAAAGAGATGGCTGGTACAGTTCACTGCTTGCGTGTGCTAGTATTTGGTATACTCAAGGAGTCTGGGACATTCATACCTGTAATCTACTCGCAGTCAAACTGTGAATGATTGACATATAGCTTGGGTTACAGTAATGATTGTTGGTGAGACAAATTTGTACTCTCTCCTCTTGCAAATCCCTTTCTAATGTGTTCTAGCAAGTTACTGTTATAACTTTGAAATATACATATATGGAACATTAACCCAAGAACAGTTGAGCTTTGTGAATATTTGTTTGAAGGAGAAGATCAAATCTTGTGTGGACAAGGATGCTTTTTTTTTACCAAGTAAAACCTTGCCAAGATCCTTTCCTGCTTTCCTACAACTGTAACTTGATGTCACAGCTGAATCTCTCAAAGGAGGGTTCTTCATCAGCTGGTATTTGGATTGCCACTGTGTAAAGTGCTTATGTAGAAATTGGTGAGGAGACATTTTCAAGTAGACAGGCCAGGGAAAGGGTGAGAGGATTTTTGAGGGACACAAAGAAAGATAAGGTGTCTTTGTTAAAAGAGGAAGAGAGATAAAATTTGCTTCACTGGGATAAATAGGTTTAACATGAGGAAGCAAGATTCAGCTATGTGGGGCTGCACTGTAGTTAGATGTAGTTCCATGGATGTTTTTCCATATATAAAAGTGCTTGGATTTTAGTTCTTCACGTGGTAAAGAGGAGGGGTACCTTGGTGACATGAAGAGGTCAGTGCTGGGATGCGAGTCTGAGACAGGCGTCTGCTGTGTCCGTCCAGAGACCCCCTCATCCTTCCGGGCTTGCCCCCCTCTGCTTGCTGCCTCTTCTAGATGTTGCTCAGCTGGGAGGCAGGGGGTTGAAGGAAGGTATGTTGCCGTGTCAGCCCGAAGGCGGAGAAAGCTGGCAGCAAGCCCAGAGTTGCTCCATACAAGGAGATGGGCTAGCTGCATGAGGTCATCACTTCACAGGGAGGAGGGTTTTTTTGCGGTCTGTGGGAAGTGGGTCTAGGAAGAGGAAAAGGGATTCTTTTACTTGGAGGGGAGGAGAAGCAGCAAGAGAAAAGAGGAAAGCCTGAGTTCATTCCAGCAGGAAGTAAACTGCATATTTTCACCTATCTTAAGATAAAACTGCCCACTTTGTACAGATAGTGCTGAAGTATTTTCCTTATGAAAACGGATTTTGAAAACTTCAACTGGAGAGGTTTATTGTACTGTAGAGATAGTCTTGGTATTGTTGAGTACTCACCGTTTTATTAGGGAGTTGAAGGGTTTAAAATACGATGCATGCACATACACAGTGAGTTTCTGCTGTGTAACATTTGCGTTAGGTAACTAACATGTCTTTGGAAAGATTAATTTTGGTAACTGCTTTTAGTAATGAATCAGTGGAATTTGTAAGTTTGTTTGAGGGATTTGAGAGAAGATAGTTATTTTTTTAGGTGTGTATTGTGTAGAGAGCATAGGAAGTTTGAAAGCAGCTCATAAAACCCAACAAGGATGCTTCTAAAGTGGCTTGTTTTGTGGGTTTTTTTGTGGGGTGGGTTTGGGTCTTTCTTTAAGGACAACTTAATGATGTGGAGGATTTTGTTTTGTAGTATGAAATCATATCTGAGAGCATAACTGTAATCTTTTCTAATTCCTCCTGAAAGTTTAAATGCAAAGTTCAGGCTGGTTTTGAGTGTAATGAATCTGAAGTAAAAGGGATTTTTTTCAGCCCTATCTGTTTTCCTGATGATAATAAATTCCCAATAAATTAAGACTTAATTCCATTATTAATCTGAGCATATTGTACTTCATAGCATCATTCTACTTTGGATCTCAGATTGCCGTTTGCTTTATAGTCACCGACTTCCTTTGCATGCTGCTTTTCTGTACTAGAGGGAAAATGCCAAATGGCTTAACCACATACAATTTCAAACCTGCTTTCCCACATCTGAATTTGCTCATGACATGGAAGTGAGTGTCACAGGAGGATGTAGAGACAACTCTCTGTACCTGTGACTGTACTGTGGTTCAGTGACTATTTTCTGGCCAGTTGTACAGGTTTGTCAGAATTTCTGATCTTTGAAATGTATTTGTTGGTTCATTAGAACACAGCTCTGGCTGCTTAGTCTTTTTTATCTTGTGAAGTTGCACCCTGAGCAGTGATGGTATTTAGTTAGGTGTTCTGATACAGTTGCTCCTATTTTCTGCTGAGGGGAGAGTTACTGCTGCGGCCAGATCTTGCCTTATGTTGTTGATAGGGTGAACATGGAGTAATGGCAGTAGTTGTGTGCTGTGACATAGCTCTCTATTAAGAAGATATTAAACTTTCAGCTGTTAAGGAAGAAATAAAAACATTGCATGTATACTCTTAATCTGTCCTTTAAGTATGCTTTACAATATTGCTTGCGCAATACTGTAGTCCTTTTGGAAGCTTGTCTTATTAATGAAATTAGTAATGAAAATACATAGTGAGTAACTAAATAACTTATCATGTATCAGGTGTTTTTCTACATGGTATTCAAATCTTGGTCGGAATACAGTCCTTTTGCAAGCTTTCTTGTAATTGCCGTCATTTGATCTTAGAGTCTCAAAACATTTTTTCACATTATGGTGTTGGGAGCATTTTATTTTACTATGAGGAGATGAGACACTAAGAAGTTAAGCTTAAGCTTCAAAATAAATTACCATAATTAAGACCTAATGAAAAATCAGTTGCCTTTTAAGTAGGGACAACCTGTGAAAAGTTTGAGAATTGTTGCGTATTATGTAAGCACTCCTTGCCAGAAGCAGAAATAGAATGGAGAGTACTGCTGAAGTGCGTTAATCATGAACCCTTTGTTCCCTGAAATTGCCTGTTTAGAAACTGATAGACATACAATTATAGTAATGAACATGGTAGAGTTTTGTGGATGAGCCCCTCTGACAGAATGCTGAATCATCCCCAGAGCACTCCATCCTCTGTAATACATGATTCAGGCATCTATGGAGAAGAGCACTGTGGAAGTAGTTGCATGATCATATAATGCATATTCCAAAGAAGGTGACATTTAGGTGTTCATCTGAATTTGTGAATCTCTTAATTTCAGTACTTGATTTGTCAGCTTTGCTGCTTTTCTCCATCTCTGTTTATGCCTAACTTCTTGCTTTAGAAAAATTTGAAAATCTTATTAAACTGTGTAAGTTTGTTCAAATCTGTTTAGTGTACTATTCTGCCACTGTGTCTGTTAAAATACAGGTTTTTTTGAATTATGCTAAAGCTTTTTTTGATGCTTTCTGTTTCTTTCAGATAGCATCTGACTTCCTAGTTCTGGCTTCTGCTTTGAAACCTTCATGAATATAAAATAGTCCCCCAGAGTGTTTGTGTTCCAAGTAGGTTTCAGGAATTCCACATATGGGGTACAGTCAAGTGAAGTAAATAATGATATTTTGAAACAATCGTACTAGCCCTTCAGCATAATATGAGAATTGCTTGTGTAGCTAATTTTAAGGAAGCTCATACAACTTTTGAGCACCTTTTTACTGATTGAAAGATATAAAGCATGGAATCAGAAAAATGCACACTTGTTTATTGTTGGTGTATTTATTGTATGCTTATGTTGTAAATGGGGTATTTTCTTCCAAGGAGAATATCTTTTCCATAATGACCATAACATAGTTGTTTACAAGTTCAGCAGATGTGGTAATGGAGTTCACCAGATTAAAGGAAATAATTGCCAAATGCAGAAATGCACTTGAAGTGTGCAACTGAAAGATCAGAGTTATAAACAGATAAAATTCTTGAACAAAGATAGCGGAAAGCCATTTAATACCCGGTTCTTCCTTTTGGATTAGGTGATTGTTGAAATTGAAGTGGGAAATCTTGCATCACTGAATAAGTAAGTTTGAAGCTATTATTTAAACAAATTTAATTGGCATCTGGATCATGTAATTTATCTAAATGATTCTTTTTTTTATATGAGGAGGTAATTACACACATCCTTATTGATGCCAAAATCTCAGTTTTCTCAGATGCAACCCTTGTCTTCCCCCATGGCCTCTTAGTTTTCCATGCTGCATGCTTCCTAACTCTGCTTTCTTGGGGCCAGCTGGTACCCTCGGAAAGGAAACCTACTCGCAGCTGATGGGTTTATTTTCTCTAGGCTCTGCCTTAGCCACAGTATAGATGCACACTGCAGCAGATTTATGTCTATGCAGAACAGTCTTCTGGAGGTATCCTGTCTCTGTGTGCCTTGTGTCCTCAAACTTAAGACTCCATGTTTCCACAAGGCATGCAATTCATACCCTGCATATCATTCTGCCAAAACGTCATTCTTATTCTCTGACATGGTGATCTCTTGTGCTCTAGTATTTCATCACCAAAGCCTCCCCCAGTCAGATTTGGGGAGCCTAGTGGAGATGCTGGGATATGCAGTGTGGATGTGGTTAGTCTGCTTCCAGCAGGTAAGAGCTGCTATTTGCAAAGCAGTGATTAAGCAGAGGGTTGTTGAATTTGACTATGGATTATGTCCCTCTACAGCCTTTTTTTTTCATATTAATTTGCGATTTCAGGTTTAAAGATGTAGTAAGTCAATTCCCTTCAGCTATCTCAGGGTACAGTAAGGCAAGAATTCTGGAGGACCTTAATAACCCTTGTCCACAATACAAACTTCATTATCATCCATTTTTTTTTTTTTTAACAGTATCCATGAATAGTGCTATGTCTTGAAAAACACTGGCCTTGTAAATGAAAAGTTATCTGCTTAATATCATATCTGACATGAATACTTTTGATATGCAGAATGAAAGCTTGGGGGGAAAAAATTGCTGCAGTAAAGATCAACTAGACTGAATCTTACGCATTCGAATAAATTTCCATGTGAGGAGTTCAAGCATACTTTTTTTTTTTGCTCATGTGCATTTCAGTACCATTTTTCCAGAGATCTGGGAGATTGAAAATCCAGAACTTCTAAGTATTTGTTAGAATGTCGATTAATTAAAGCTTAATCCATTTATACATTTCAAATGAGAATGATGCCTCTCAGAAGCAGTTTTCTTCATAACTGGGAAGGCTGATGATACCCAAACAAAACTGACTGGATCTAAAAAGATAGGGTGGATTTCTTCATGTACCTTGAAAAGTTAGGCCTGATATGTATTTGTAAAATGTATGTATTAAAATTTATTATGTACTTCAAATGTTTAAGAAGGTTCAAATGTATAGTTCAGTCATCTGCTTTTCTGATGACTCTGCTTTTATAGTGAGAGTAAACGTATCCCATTTAACAGAGACGGTTAGTGCAGTCAGTTATCTTTTAGGATATGGAGCATGCAAAGGAAGACTCATTTGTGTCAGGAACTGCAAGAAAAAGACTTTGAGGCAACACTTTTCACTGAACCACATGATGTATTTCCCATAGTGTAACGGTCTGGAGTATGAGCTGTTGAGAACAGACAGGACTGTTTCCTCTTGGACCTATATTCCTTGTGGGATGGTTTTCTGTACAGAATACTGTATAATCACACTACATTAAATGTGATACAAGGGTGCCGAGGAACTAAGTGACCTCAAGAAGACTGAGTAAACAGTGCGTTAGCTATATGGAGGGTTTAATGAACCAGAAGGATAGAATTGATTTATTCAAGGAGGGAAGAAGCAGCAAGACCTTGATTGCTCTTTGAATTTCTTTTCAAAGAGCAATAAATATTTGGAAGTAGATTATGTTTCTTCTGAGGAGACCGGTATTGTCATATATTACAGTCTAATGTCAGGTTTTTAATCTAATTGTCTTGGCTGCAGTGAGAAATTCTCACTGATGTTGGGCCACAGGAAGAAATTATACTGCCTCTGGACTTGCAGAGTATTTCACATCTTGTGGACTTCTCTTTTTCTCTGGCTGTCTTTAAATCTCAAGAAGTAATACAGTGCTTCTGGAGGAAGCTTGTACCAGTGTTCTGGGTTTCTAAGTTGAAATGTGCAATGGCAGCAGCTGGAAGAGTTTTGGGACCTGAAATCTTCTCAAGGATGAGTCGTATGTGGTGTTTTGGGATGATGAGAGACCCTCAGTACTGTGTCAGTGTTCTTCTATCCTCTGTTTTCCCCAGAGAGATAGTTCAGTAGGTGGCCTTGGGATTGAGGAGTTTGCATTGCATTTTTTTTTCTTCTGTGTGTGTGTTCATTCTGATTTGCGCTGTGTTTATGTCAAGGCATATGGAATATCGAGTTATGAAGTTTTACCTTCAGAGGTTTGGATATTTTTCCAAATAAGGAAGACTGCTTCCTGTCTTTGAATTGGAGAAGTTGACATCTACTCGAATAAAAGAAATCAGCAAAGAAATAAGTGAATTGTGCGTATAGACTAACTCATTAGTCAACACGGTTATTACAGCTCCTTTTTAATTTCAGCATTGACTCTTGCTGCCGCTTTTTCCAGCAGTTGTTTCTATCTTCACTATTTATCTAAGTCAAGAAATCTACTGAAAATGCAATGCTTTAGTTGTCTTTTGTTGCTCTTGTTTATGCAGAAGTTTCTTTAATACTCTGTATAATATAAACTTTAAATGAACCTGAATCACTGATGTGTATATTTAGTTTCTTACAATTTGTGGCCAAGTTTTGGTCATTTTAGCATTATACGTTTCTTTGTAATTCTTTTTAATTCTAGAACAGTCCTATCCTTTAGCTGATAGAACTTCTAATAAGGTTGGAGATACCTGAGTGCAGTGCCTATCTTGTGAGAGTAATTTTTTATCAGCCTCATTCTGCTCAGTCCGTTTTTCTGTTAAGATCTAGTGTAGAGATGAATGTTGCAACACTGCGGAATCGAAAGTTCAGTGAAAATTTGCTGATCAGGTACTTTCTATTGAAGCCCTGCTTTTCTTTGGATTTCCTTGAAGCCTGAAACTTAATATAAGCAACTTTAATGTATGGAAAAATACCAGAAACAAAGCTTTCTTTACTTGTAAACATGTGAAAGGTAACAGAAAACTAGGTGCATTTACCCTTCAAAAGCAAGGGGTGTGTGTCTCTATTATTTTGTGTGTGGCACTGCCTTTTCCAGAGTTAATGAGAGAGCACTGAGTCCTGCACGGTGTCAGAGTGGGACTTGTGGCAGCCAGCCTAGCTCTGTTCCTAACCTGTAGCTGCCTTCACCTTCTTGTTTTCTTCTGCTTGGTCAGATTCAGTCTCCAGCACCTGCCTAGCTATTTACTTGTGACTGTGAGGTGGAGACTTTTACAGGATAGAAGGATAGATGCAAAACTGATTTGGTGATTACCTAAAGAGCATTTACCTTACGGTTTGCTACCAGATGACAGCTCTTCCCCTTGTCCATTTTTCCCAGGAAGCCTGAGCTGATAAAATGAAGGGAATGCTGAGAAATTTTCAGGCCATGGGGAGCTGGGAACAACTGCAGGTGTGGTGTAGATGAGATTAATTACGATTTAGAATAATCTTGGCAAATGGGAGATGTTTGGAACAAAAAAAGGTGTCAGTGAGCCTAAAAGCAACATACTATCTGTAGGCTAGACTGCATGGGTGACAGAGGAAGAAAAAGTGTAAGGTTCAGTTCTGTGGAAAAGGACCTGGAATTTTTGAATCACAACTAAGAAACACACAGTATCATGCTGTTGGAAAGAGGTTAAAACATTTGGGCAGGAGCTCAAAAGTAATCTCTCTACTTCTGTCAGAGTTGGTGGGTCCTACAGTACCCCACTATTTTAGGTTTCAAACTCTTCAGTGTGGTGGGGAAAATTGGAGGGTGTTCAGAGGACATCAGTAGCCTAGAGAATGCTTTAGAATGAAACATTGGAAGAATTGGAATTCCTTAGTCAGTTCCTCAGTCATAGGGTGAGAAAGGTGAGATTTGGTTGTTGAGAAGGTTTTTGCTTGTGCTAAGGGCAAGGGAATACCAAGTCAGATAGCCTGAAAAGACCAAGTCTTGTCAAAAATCTTTCTGCCATAGGTAAGTATATGAGATTCTTTGGTAGGAGGGGAAAGAATTAGATGGTATCTTTAGGTTATAAGCTGTACACCTACATGATGATAGCAACTTACTTCCATCACATCTATAACTGCAATTTGCACATGTGAAAAGAATTCCAACAGGTAAATGAAAACTTTGTATATCCAAAAAGGCGTACCTTGTACTTCTTAGCAGAGGATCTGAGAGTTGTTTTCTGGATTTCTGACTGCTTTGTGTTGCAGTTCTTTTTGTGTTTTTTTTTTGGTTTTTTTTTTTGTTTGTTTGTTTTTTTGTTTGTTTTGCACTACTGGCAAGTGTAAATCCTGTTCTCTGATGGAGTTCGCTGCTGCTTATTTGTGTGTGTTTTTAATAAGACCACAGCTGGAAGAGCTGCTAGGGAAAACTCTGGTCTTCATACAGCTGCAGGGGTAAGAGGGTGAGAGTGCACTATGTGGGGATGTTTGTACACTATCAAGTGAATCCATTTAGCTCAGTACTTCATAATGTCAGATAAGATGTTTCCACAAATGTCTAATAGTAGTTCCTGTCCTGCTTTTGCAGTTTAGAGACGTTCTGAGATGAAAGTTTTTCTGTTCAACAGGTTGTGGGTTTTTTCATTAATTTTTATGACAGTTTTTGAACCTGTTTGTTTCTTGAGCTGAGATATGTCTTTAGGCATTGAATTCTATCATTTAATTATTTGCTGGGTAAAGAAATACTTAAGAGAAACTTTAAAAAATTTCATCTGATGTTCCCATGTTCTTATTGGAAACGTTTCAGGCATCTGACGTATCATGTCACCTTGTGCTGGAGATGCTGGAGTGTGTCCAAAGAAGGGCAGTGAAGCTGGTGAAGGGTCTAGAGGACAGTAAGTCTTATGAAGCGTGGCTGAGGGAACTGGGATTGTTTAGCCTGGAGAAGAGGAGGCTGAAGGGAGACCTTATCACTCTACTTGAAAGGAGGTTGTGATAAGGTGAAGGCTGATCTTTTCTCCCATGTAACAAATGATAGGACAAGTGGAAATGGCTTCAAGTTATGCCAGGGGAGGTTTAGATTGGACATAGGGAAAACTTCTTCACGGAAGGGGTTGAGTCACAGTCCCTGCAGGTATTGAAAAGACAGGTAGATGAGGTACTTAGGGGCATGACGTAGTGGTGGGCTTGGCAGAGCTAGGTTAGTGGTTGGGCTCGATGATCTTAAAAGGTCTTTTATAACCAAAATGATTCTATGATTAAATAACCTAGAGTTCTTGCTCCCACTGGAGGTACTGATATGTGACTTCTGCTATTTTGTATGCTTGTTGCTCCTTACTGTGGAGTTCTGCAAATTTTTAATGATGTATCAGTTTGGACATGACATAATAAATTTTTTCAGTGTCAGATTTTGACACTTATAATAGTTTTCTATAGTTTGCAAACTTAAGCACAGATGATGAGTGAAATAACAGATGTGCAGGTGACCATTCTGAACAGCAGCCCAAGTACTGGCACAGATTATGGTGAGGCTTCCGACTCTCTCCCCTGTGAGTGTGTCTCTTAAATTGTACCCTGCAAGGTTTTAACTTCTGTTACAACTTCCTATGAGAGACTTCAGCAGAAACTATTTAGAAGTCTTTTGTTCTCTACCACTTCCAACACCTTCATCCACAGGATCCTTGATTCTTTCAAGGAGCTCTTAAAGTTGCCAAGCATGACTTTGATCTACAAAAGCTAAGCTGTGTCTTTTTGTCCCTATTATTCCAGTCTACAAATTCTTCAGTATGATTTTAACCACCTTGCCCAGTATAGAAGTCAGACTCTCCTTGTTGTGCTTCTCCTGGTTGCCTTATCAAGTCCTGAAAAAAAATTCATGTATTTTACACTTTCCTTTCCCCTTTACTTAGATCATTTTAGGCTGAAGTTTTTGCAGAATTAATAGTTTGGCAATTTATAGTTGATGCTTTTAACAGTTCAGCTGAATAGTATCTGTCTCTGGTGAATTCTTACTATCAATTTGATATTTTTAAATGATACTCTGTAACTTCATTTTTGAGACAATGCCTTATATATCCCCAGTCTGAAGAGGATCCAGTGTGGGATTGGCTTTGACTGTTTTAGCGGTGATTTCAGAAAACAAAAGATAATTTAGGTTTTCTGCTCTATCCTTATCTTCTTTTAATTCTTTCTTTTATATTTTCATTATTTATTTGGTAATTGCATTGAGGTAGCAAGTGGTCTGTAACTGCCACATTCTACAATGTTTGAGCTCAGAAATAGCAATGGGAATTTTGTAGAATTTTATTGCTCTCATACAGATGGCTGTGTAGTTCACTGACAAGCTTTTATTATATTTCCATGTACTAGCTAGTGTACACCTATCAATGAGACCAGTATTGGACTTATATTAGCAGTTTTAAATTCTGCTAGTGATCTGTATGGAGATGAAAATACACACATAGGTAAAAAGTCAATAATAACTGGAATTCTGAAGAAAAGTTGTGTTTGCATTTTATTTTTATATTAACAGATTTTTCCATTCTAACAAGTGATAAAGTAGTCCTTACCAAAAAAAGTGTGCCCTTCATGTGTGTAGAGAGCAGAATATACAACTTGTCTGTGTTTAAGTGGCTGCAATCTGTTGCTTCATTTAATAAATGGAATTTTCGGGAGGTGTTCGTTTTACTGCACACAATTCTTTGACATCTGCTTGAAGTCTGAATGTGCACAGGTGCTGGTAGTAGCATGTCTTTTACTTTCGTGAGTCTCATTTGAACCATGAAAGAGGTTAAAAGTAACGAAGAGGGGCAAATATAGTTTAGTAATATTCAAGTATTTCCAACTGATTTATATCTGCGATGAGACAACTGAAGCCAAGTTCATTACGATGTTTTTCTCTTGATAGTTATTTTTTGCTGGTAAGGACTTATTTTTGGACTTTGCAACAAGTATTTTTCTATCTATTGTTATACATGTGACGACTTTTGTAATGCTTCTAGCCTGCTGTATCTTTTTTTCTTCTTTCATATCTGCTTGCATAGCTGCTGTTTCTTTGCGGTGACTGAATGTAAGCATTGCTTTCAGTCTTCTCTATTTTTGGTCATGGAGAATGGAAGTTTTGTGATTATTTTAGGCAGCACTTTGTTTCTAGGATGTCACTAAATAACGAGAAAGGAATACAACTGATGTCTGCTTGAACACTCTTCTATGGTCTTTCATGCTTTTGTTTTCCTTATTAGTGGCCCGCCCTTTTTGTTTTATCAAAGATAAGGTTCAGAAATAAATGAAATTGTCTAATTTTCCAGCTAGGATAGACTGTGTCATAAAAAATTCCAAGAATTTAAAAAAAACAATCTGTGGTTACATGTGTAGAGACAAAATTATTTCTGCTGTCAAAGTTGTGTATATGAAGTGATGGCTTATTACTGTTTGTCATTTGAGAAGTGTGCTCATTTTGTTTTCTTGTACTGTGTCTCTTTTTAAAAAGTCTCTGTCTTCTGGCAGTAATCTGAAAATGCAAAGCAATTTACGTGAGTTTAAGTTTTGCATTGTTTTTAAAAATGCTGAGATAATAAAAGTTTGATCTGTTTTTCTTTCACAGAGTCCCCAGAAAATAAAAGTGTATTTCAGAAAGTGAAAATCAGAAGTAGCTGCTGATATAAAGGGAGGTGTACAAAGGATCAATTCTTGAGCAACATTTTTAAGGTATGTGAGCTATGTTTTACAGAAGAACCTTCCTGAAAATAAGCTGTTTTGAAACAATCAGGCCACCTTGAGATTACAACTTCGGATGTTTATAGATGGCAATAAGTCTGTAGAGTCATTAATTCAGCTAATTCATGTTCCAAATATTTTGGATCAAATGCATGTTTACTTAATGTTCTAAATCTGTGCTTAATGCTAATAAATGACAGGTAAAGCATGTATTTCATGTTTCGTGGCCATGTACTTTGCAGAGGTAGATCCCACAGTAACAGAAATGTCACTTGTGTAACAAGTGTGGATGAAGGGCTAAGAATGTTTTAGTGGAATGTGACTACTAGAAGCTTCACGTTCAGAAACTAAGGTGGATTAAGAAATTGATCATCTGTTACAAAATTGCTTTTAAGTCAAAATAGAAACCTTGAATTTGAGGATTTACTTTCCATATCCAAGTTCTCTTCCTTTTCTGGTTTTGCAGGGTTCTTAATGTTTCTAGAAAGGGTCTGCAAAATATAAGCCATACTATGTGATTTGGAGCCCATGGCACCAGTTATTATAAAGTAGGAGACTGTCCTGGGAAAGTATTGCTATATATATGCTTTGTTCTTCTCTGCTCATTTCATTTTGGTCATTGTCAGACACACAGGACCTTTGGTCTGATGTGGTATGGCCACTCTCACATGTCAGGGACAGATTGCAATCTTTAAATTAAATGCAGATTTGCTATGAAGACTTCTTTGTTCAGGGTTGTTGCTGAGGGGCATGTTATAGAACTGAAGAATTGTGTGACTGCTATTGAAATTTCTCACTGTCATGCTGACAAAATTTAACTTTGCTTGATTTGGAATCTGACTGCATGGCTGTGGTGGTGGTTGATACAAATCATAAACCATCTTCAGTAACTGTGCTTGAATTTAGAACTATTCAGGGTCTGGTTGCTCATTCGCAATGTATTACTAAACGTACATTGAGTGTTTACTTCCTGTCAGTGGCTAGTGTGTTATTTTCAGAGTGTCTCTAAAATGAAAGCAAGCCTTGCTTTCTTGGAATCATCTCTGAGACGTATTTTAACCATTAGAGCTTACCAAATATTGATTGGCTAATTTGAATATCCAGTAATTTTTGTAGTAAAAAATGTGTCTATCTCATATTTCAAAATAAAAAAATAAACTACCTGAAACTCATTTGGCCTATTTGATGCCTTTGGGATTTTATTACTTTTACAAAACATGCTAGAACTCAGTTTGAGACTTCACTGGCATGTCAAATCATGCAAGCATTGTTTGTGTATCGAAGAAGAGACAAACCTCCTGGGTATCTCCCAGAAGTAGGAAAGTTCTCTTCGTCGTAAAAGTAAGCAATTCCTGAATGTTGTTTTCTATCTGAATTTAGCTTATGTGTTCGTCATTGTCAATTCTCCATCTAGCTCTTTTAAAACGTGATGCTATCTTTGTTTTCTTCCTTTAACATAAAATATTCTCCAATGTTTTTGGGGGAAAGTTTTTTTTTTTTTTCTTCTGGAGTATCTTTCACACTATATTTTCCTTTTTTCAGGATCAGTGTAGGGAGTATGTTTGTGTGTCAAACTCCCTATATCTCCTACTGATTCCACATTCTGGGTTGAGATTTTGTTGCAGTACTCAATTTTGCCAGTAGTCTGTGGCTGCAAAATCTGTGTGGGAATTGGTCTTTATCTTACATGTTCAGTGTGAGCATTGTAATGTTGTATGGTAAATAAAAACAAACAAAATGAGACTGTTAGTATTTCTTCCATAGTCTTATAGTTGGTAACATGGGGAAGCATAAGGGTGATCATGCCATAAATAGCAGCCCAACTTGTTACCATGAGATGCTGTCCAAGGACAGCAAACATGGCTGGAGACAAAGTGCTGATCTAAACAGATCATTGTGCTCAGATGATCATTGTAGGTCCCTTCAAGCTGAAGTATTCTGTTTTATTGGTCAACCCTGTTGAGCAACTGTCACTCAGTGTGCGCACTAGGCAGGGAGATACCAAACCTGTAATAATTCCTCTCTCTGTATTGGTGCCAGATATTGTCTCTTTGAACACTGACCTTTTGAAATGTGCTTGTGCTTTTAAGAGTATTTGGAATAGAGATTGCATAGAACATGTCAGTTCATGTCTTTGGTAATTCTTATATTTTTGGTTTCAAGTAAGTCTGCAATCTGTACTATTTTCAGTTTAAAAGTGTTACAATGTTAAAAAATTAAAAGTGGTTTTAATTAAAAGCATTAGTTTTCGGCTTATCAACACTTAAATGACTTAAATCTTGGATACATGGTCACTGCTACTTTGTCTTCACAGTACTGGAGCGCACGAGTTTTGCTGAATGCTGTGATTGAAGATTTTCATAATTTACAAGGGAGGCATGTGGAAGCTGACTTACCAGTTGAGAATCATCAACTCTGAGACTTTGTGTTTGTTAGTCTTACTGAGTTAGTATTTTACTACTTTTACAAAGCAAATTTTGGCTGTGCTGCTTCTGTGATGATGAATGGAGTAAAAATCAGAGTACAGTAGAGTACAATTTTTGTCTATGTATCCAGACAAAACCTGGTGAAGAGAGGCTTAGCAGGCTGTAGTGAGATGTTGAATCTTCTGTTGATTTTTGTAATCTTATTGCTCCGCAGTGAGTCAGCAGAAGCAGACTGAATTACATGCTGAGAATATATCCTCCCTCCCTTGCCTTCCTGCCTCTCAGAAAAAAGATAGAGGGTAGTGTAAAAGCAAGCAAACCAGTGCTTTGCTCATAGCACAGGGCCAGACTTTATCGTGAGATTCAGTTCCCATCTCTTCTGAATCTAGAATGTAAAAAAAAATAAAAATACAACCTTTTATTATCCCTAATCATAGAACAGTTCAGGTTCGAAGGGGCTTTCAAAGATCATCTAATTCTAACTCCTCTACCATGGGCAGGGACACCTCCCACTAGCCCAGGTTACTCAAAGCCCCATCCAGCCTGGCCTTGAGCACTTCCAGGGAGGGGGCTTCCACAACTTCTCTGGGCAACGTGGTCCAGTGTCTCACCACCATCACAGGGAAAAACTCCTTCCTTGCATCTAACCTACATCTACCCTCTTTTAGTTTAAAACCATTACCCCTTGTCCTGTGTAGGCCCTGCTAAAAACATTGTCCCCATCTTTCCTATAGGTCTACTTGAAATACAGGAGGGCCTCTGTAAGGTCTCACTGCAGCCTGCTATTCTCCAGGCTGAACGGTCCCAACTCTCTCAGCCTGTCCTTGTAGGAAAGGTGCTCCAGCCCCCTGATTGTTTTCCTGGCTCTCCTCTGGACCTGCTCTGGTCCATGTCCTTCTTACGTTGAGGGCACCAGAGCTGAACACAGTACTACAGGTCAAAGGACCTGGTGACTACGCTTCTTTTGGTGCAGCCTAGGGTGTTAACTGGCTTTCGGGGCTGTGAGCGTACTTTGCTGGTTCATGTCCAGTATTTTATCCACCAAGAGCCCCACGTCCTTTTGTGCAGGGCTGCTCTCAGTCCATTCATTACCCCGCCTGTATTTGTGCTTGGGATTGCCCAGACCCAGGTGCAGGATCTTGCACTTGGCCTTGTTGAATTTCATGAGGTTTGCATGGGCCCATCTCTCAAGCCTGTCAAGGATATCTATGTGATGTGCTAAAATCTGCCAGGAGGAAAAGAAATTTGATCAAGAAGTCTAATGCTTATTGAAAGATCACAGCTCCAGTCATGTTATGAAGTAGGTGCTTTGGGACTTTTTTTTTTTTTGCTTGTCTAACTGAATTATTAGTGGTTTTGCAAGACTGTTCTTATATTTTAATTGTGAAAATGTTATCATTAATACAGCTAATAATGACATAGTTCATTCTATGTAAATACAGCCATGTTGCTCTTGATGACTGAGCTTCTTGCCATGAGCACGAATTCTGCCTAAAATATGTAGCTTCAAATCGAAGAGCACATGAAAACTTGAAATAGATTTAAGATTACTCATACAACCTTGACTTCTCTCTATTGTGTAGATGCACAGAAACACAGCACTATGTTTATATTTTTTATAGGGTCTTTGTTTCTTTCATTATTTAGCATGGTTTGTGTTCTGACAATAAACATGTAGTGATTGAAGCTCATTTCTGTAACTTACTGGAAGAGTTACGAAGGCAGTGAACTGCAGGAAGAGAGGAACAGTCCTGGACGTCAGGCTACCTTGTAGATCTCTCTATGTTCTTATTTGCAAAATCTTCTGAAAATTTTTGTGGTGATTGAAGCTAGTAGCATCTTCTTTGTTTTTTCTTTTGATACGTAATGCGCTGAAAACGCTAGGCACTCTGAAAAGCCTGTTTTTAATGCTTGTACATACCTGTATTAGCTGGTATAAGGTTGGGACTAGTTCGCGTCTCATTTCTAGGTGTAAAGTAGGACCATTAGTCCTGCTTTGCCCTGTGGGAGTGAAGATAAATCTGTTAATGTTTTTAGGAAGAAAAATCTATTAATGTTTCTAAAACACTGTTAAACAGAAATTTAAAGCCCATGAAGAAATCGGTACTTCTGTGTTCCAAAGAGCTAAGACTTGGCTGGAGTGCAGGGATTAGTGAATAAGTAGTACACAGGCTGTGTGTGCACTGCAGTCCACAGCCACAATTGCAGTTCAGGCAAATTTATCTTGACTAGTTTCAAACTGGTTAGTACAGGAGCAGGTTTTTGGTGTATACACAGAAAAAAAGGGTTAAGTTTTCATTATGCAACTTAGGCAAATCTGTGGAAATTACTTACATGTGTGAGTTCGGGTCTTCCATGTTGTGGCTGCGTGTTTATGAGTATCAGATGCAGTTGTTTAAGAGGTACCTCAATCAGGTGTCATTGACCTGCAGTTGTATTACAGGGTTTCATGAGACAGCATGTCTTGTCTGTTTATCAAATTATGTCCATTTGGTACAGTAAGACTGGACTGCCTTAGGGGAAAATCCTGTGAACTCAAGGACTCTACCCTAGTATGTGTCCCAGGTGAGCAATGAACAGTTGGTTTGGGATATTTTCTGTTTTTTTTGGAGGCTGAACCTGCGAGTTTAATGGCCTTCTAACACAGTGTTTAGGAGCAAGCTAGCTTCTAATTAGTTATCTGTTTCCCGTAGATGCAGTGTCGGAGAGCCAATGTTTTGCTTGGATTTTTCTGTGCTCTTGGGATGGTAAACATTAGAAACAAATGTTTTGGGTCACCAGAAGTGGAAGAGCATAGTTGGCAGTTCTTGGCAGGAGATACTATCAGCTATATTTATTTGATTAAGTATGTGTATTGGTGTCAGTATCTGTCTTAGATGCTTCTGTATGTTCCGTTGTAACTCCTTTTTAGGTTAGGGAGGTATATTTTGCTGATGGAAAATGGATGACAGTTCTGAGCTTGAGATATCTTCCAGTCATAAATGGGTATTTGAAACACTGCTCTGATCCTCCTTTTGGTTTATTTTGAGGAGGCATGTGTATGTGGTTAATCTTATGGCTAAGTTTAGACATCTCATGAATCTTGTTCTGCTTTCAGATGTGGTGAAGATTATTTTCCCTTGTGTGGTATATAGTGCCTTAAGAAATGGGGTTTGGAGGAGACCTGAAGTATTCTCATGATGCTTTATTAAAACTGCAAGACTGGGAACTACGACTGCTGGAAACAGTGAAGAAATTTATGGTAATGCGAGTAAAAAGTGATAAGGAGTATGCCTCCACGTTACAGAATCTTTGTAATCAAGTAGATAAAGAGAGCACTTTTCAGTTGGATTATATCAGCAACGTGTCCAAGGTAAGACTGAAGTATTTTGAATTCAAAATGTCCTTGGAAATAAGATTTTTTAAATTTCTTAAATTAAATGCTGGATTTTTAAAAATTTGTTTTAGTCTGATTTGGATTACTGTTCCTTGAGCTGCTTGAGAGTTAGTGTTGCCTAAGTATTTAAAATGGGCTTCTTTCAGTTCCTCAGTGGAATATGCAAAAGTTGAATTCCAGTCTTACTTACTGAACTAGAATCAGTTCCGAATTCTGAAATTCGGTATTTTAGGTTCCTGGGTTAAACCTACTACTTTATTTAGTGTTTTGAAAATAGGGTATACTATAGTAAGCATTTCTTTTAAGACAGTTAAATAGGAGCTATTGTTTAGGTTATATAGAATTTGCGACAGAAATAGAAAAATGCCAGGAAACCACGGCAAAGCCTGGCATTCCAGCTGTTATTCACGCTGTGATGTGTATTGTGAAAACAAAGCATTAATTCAGGATGTTTCTCATAATTGTGAAGTTATTTCGTATCTGATTTAAAATAACTGAATTGTCTTTTGGTAAAGTAAGGCTATCCTTCCCCCAAATATTAATTTTCAGATTTAGAGCAAGTCCAGTCGATAAAGGTACCAGTGAAGGAAACTTCCCTATTTCACCTGTTTGAAAGCTTCACTTCTGACTTGGATTCCTTCCTGACTAGAGAAAAGTGTTCTGTTTTAATGGCTTATTTGATTCTTTGCCCTTCAGCTGTAGCAGTGGCTGCACAGTCCTTTCAGTCTGGCATGCATCCTGACCTCCTCTCTGCAGGAAACACTTTTTTGGGTCAAGTTAAATTTTAGACAAAGTGGTTTTTATGTAGTAGGCTTATGGAGTGGCTGCTTGAATACTAGGTATGGCATAACATTAGAAATGTGATTGCTCGTTAAGCAGCAGTCTAGATTTATACTGCATTACAGTGGTAGTGTGTGTGACTTGAAGGCCGGCTTCATCTGTCCCCAAAGTAGCACTTCACAGTGGTTATTTATGACAAATTTTGTTGCTGCTTCCCTACCCCACAATAATTCTTGTCTTGTAAATTGACATAATATGTGGTTTGTGTTTTTTTTTTTTTTAACCTGTGTTCTAGTAGTGCATTTGAAGTGCTTTTCATTCAATTATGTTTCTTATAAACAACTTGTTATAGATTTTGCTATTTACATTGTGATAATTTTTGTAAATAAACATTAAAGTATTGCCACTAGCCTAAGGCTGGCTGAAGTCAGGCATTTTTCTCAAGCTTTCTGCTGGTGTATCCCAAAGTTTTATATTGAAATACTGATGATATGACTAATAATTCTTGTTTGTGCTACACCACTAGCATTGCTCTTATGTGCTAGCTAAACAATGTTCCAGTTCTTTTAGGTAATGAAGTGGACTGAATTAGGAGTAGAACAGTAGGAGAGCATTGGCATCAGAATATTTAACATACAAGTTTTAAGAAGCAGCGTTCGTGTAGCTCGCTCAGTCTAAGATGGTTCATGTCTGTTACACAGGCACTTCCTGTGAACAAACAAATCTAAAAAAGCTGAAGATCTGACTTAAAGCATGCTCTTTTTGACTTGAAGAGAGGTGAATGTGTCCCATTTTGAGATTTTATTTTGGACATAGGCAGTCAAGTTCAGCACTCTTTTTGTTACCTTTTTTTCTTTTTCTCTTAAGGAGGTGCCATTTTTCTCTCAAACCCCATCCCTCATCTCTACATCTTCATATAATAGTAAAAATATTCATATGCTCTGACGGATCTTTTGTATGGGCCACCTTGAAATTTCACTGTCACCTTGAATTTTCAAGTTGTTTATGTCTTGCTGGTTTTGACAGTTAAAATGTCAGAATTATTGATTCTAATTTACTTTACTATTTCATGATAATTTTTATGTCTTCCTGACATTTTACACAATCAAAGTATGACCCAAATATCGTGAGACATAAATCTAGTGTCTTACATCTCCTAAGATTTAAAATACTTGTGTATTAGATTTTTGGCATTATGTGGCATCAAAACCAAATACCTAGCTGTATAATCTTTTATGTTGTGGGTTTTTTAGTGGTTGGGTTTTTTTTTCTATGTGTACAGAAAGAGCAAGCACTTTGAGAGAAATGGTATTTGGAAAAATATGTCCTTTTTTTTTCATGCAGAGACAGCAAACGTTTTGGAACCTATAGTGACAGCAGCCACAAATGTTAGAAAAGCGATATTTTTAAGTGCTTCTTAACACCTCTTTTGTAGCATATATGTCTAAAAAATACCGTGTAACCAAACTATATTGTATTTTATTGCTTTTGATGTGTTGCAGTTATTTTCTGTGAAAGGAAATGCTTTGGTTTGTCTGCTATCCCCACCCAGCTGCTTTTCTGTCCCATATAAATATCAGGTTTTGAAGGATTTCTTCATGTATAGCTTTTCACTTGAGCTTTTCCTATTTTAAAATACTAAAATGTAATCATACAAAATGCAGAAATCTGTTTAACCAGATTTTTCTCAAAATGGAAAGAGGGATGTGAAAACCAGGAAAATGTGTGATTTTTTTCTTTTTAATTGACAGGGAAGTTTTCACTATGCTTCTGACTTATTCAGGTTCATTTAGTGAATTACAAGCTAAATATTTCTTTAGAATACTTGTCCTGTTGAAAAATGCTTTTACTGTGATTTTCAGGGTTGATTGAAACAGTAGTTGTCTCATCAGTACTAAATCAGCCTTAAAGGAAACGAAGAACTCTGACTACATTTTCACCTTTGAGACCACTCTTATGAACTCTCTATAACCACAAGACCTAATTCTCTCAGACAGATATTTAATGATGTTTTTATCCTATGCAGTTTTGCTTCTCATTTTGAAAGTGTTCTGTAATGTTCTGTAATGGAGAAGTGAAAATTTTCAGCCATAGCTGGGAAGCTTTAGGCTGTGACCTTTTACAACACTACACTTTAAGCAGTCTGATATAGCTCTGTGCCAGTCTGTGAGATATTTATGAGCTCAAGGAAATGTTAAAGATGGTTTAATATATACAGGAGTTAAATATCTTTTGTTTCCTTCTCTAGAATCCACTTTGCATTGCAGCCTTGTCATGTAGAGGTGGAAATATTATGTATCTATATTTATATATGAGATATAAGGAAGGCCTGAAGCTACGAAACAAATTAATATTCTAGCTTTTGAGGATCTAAGGTGGATTTCTGTCTTTAGTAAGGGTAAGATAATTGCTGATAAAACTAGTGTACTATCTGCTTTCAAAACCTAATGATTGTATGGCATGTAGCCATTCTGAAATTTTAGATACAGCATAGCATTCAATTCAGGGATTTATCTCTAAGAAATCCAGTACTGTTCCCATCAGCAAAGTGTGACAGTGATCTTTAGAGTAACGAATGTTTTTATGTGAACCGAACTTCCATTTCATGTTTGTATCTGTGCTGCATTGGAAGTCTCTCTCTTCGCCTTAAAGTTCTTAATGAAGATTCAAAGCCACAAACAGCACATTAAGCTATCCTGAAAGCTGCCTGACAGAATAGCCAAGGAAGTTATTAAATTAAGGGTACAGAAAGCTGTTGGGTTACTGTGACAGATGAGTCACTGCTTGTTGTATTTCAGCCTGTTAGCACCTTATGCTTTGATACTGACGGCCTGACTGGCGCTGTCAGTTTTGTGAGGCAACTGGTGAATGATATCCTCTTAAAGAGTAACCACTCAAATGCGTATTGCTGTGAGGTATTTAGTTGTCTAAACAGAAGTCAGCTTGGGAAGAGAAGTCAGCTTGAATAGGGTAACTGTGGCTGAGAAACACGAGAACAAAGGGCATGGGAACATGCGTGGCAAGAGTATATTCCAAAAAAGGCTGTAAAGCTTTCATCAGTGTTCAGAAGTCCTAAGATGGTGTTGAAGAGTAAACATATGTATTGTATTTTTATCTCTGATGCTTTTTTATGATTTTATGGGTAAGTTTGAGGCATGATTTTGCTGTAGCAGGAAGAGGTTTATTTTAAAAGATCTCAAGTGCATTTGGGTAAGTTTAAATTATTTTTTTTACTGAATTGTTTTAAGAAATGGTGCCTCTTTTCCTGCAGATCATCTTCGTCATTTGATTATTTGTAAGCTAGAATAAATAAGTACTTTTCTGTTGTGACTTTTTATTTCTAGTCTTGGTCGCTCGTCGTACAGCAAACAGAACAGCTGAGCAAAATAATGAAGACACATGCAGAGGACCTTAATTCTGGGCCTTTGCATAGGCTTACAATGATGATCAAAGATAAGCAGCAAGTTAAGAAGAGTTACATAGGTGTTCATCAACAAATTGAAGCAGAGATGTACAAGGTATTCTATTCAACTGTTTTATAAATTTATTATAGTTTTGTATGTTTAAAAAGTAATATATTGAGAGTGGATTTTTTTTTTTCCTCCATTTTTGTTTGTGGTATGGTAAAAGTAGTGATTTGTGATAGCAGAATGTCTAGTTGAAATTTTAGTTATTTTCTCCAGATTTTCTCTCATGCTAGCTGTCAAGGCAGAGATTAACAAGTTTCTTCTGTATTAATTTATGTAGACAGACAGCACTGGAAATGCTTTTGTTTCAACAGAGGATGGTTCTGTGTGACACTTCTCCATTTTATATCTCTTCCTCTTCTCATTCCACTCTAGACATTTCTGGGGCCAGGGCACACAAAACTTTTGTTAATGAATGCTCCGGACAGGCCAGTCTATTTTGCGTGGGGAGAGGATTCTAGTTCCTATTCTAAAATACAAATCAAGTTAAACTAAACGTTAAGGTGACAGATGGAGCTCTTTAAGGCCTTTTCTAGTACATATGAGTTGTCCTGCTTATGCTGAAAGCACTTTATCTAGTCAGTAAAGCTGACAGGAATCAGAGTTTCACTCAGATGCTCTTGAGGAAGTTCAGCTGCAAATTTCAAAAATCAGATCGATAGTCTGAAAGGTGGGCTGAGAAAAGGAAAAGCGCTGTTTCTTCTTTTTCCCAGCAGAGAATTTGGATTTTGAGTAGTATAATTAAAATTTATCTCAGTAGTACAGTACAAATGTCACGGACTGATGACTAAAAGATTCCTAGACTGGTTATGAGAAGAACTTTAAACTATTAGTAATCATATGTTAAGTTAAATATGTTGGCTCTAATGGGACTTCTTCCATAATACGCTGGGAGCTTGACATCTTTCCCAGGTGTTCACTATGAGGAGCATGTCCTTTTTGATGCACAGTCAGTAGGCTGTATTATCTGAGAAAATTTCCAAGCCAAATAATCACTCACAGCTGCTTATGGATTGGTGCACCTGAAAATAGGTTCTTCAGGATGGAAGAAGAGGAAAATGTGGTAGCATATGTTAGTGTCCTGATTTGAGCTAAACAGAACCAATTCTGTTCAGTGACTTTTACTTCTCAGTTCAATCTCTTGTAAAAGGCTGCACGTTCTGAAGTCAGCAGCATGTTTTTGCAGACAGTGTGTGCTACTGGCAGTGATAACACCTGATGTTACAGTCACTGCCTGGGACTGGGATGCAGAAAGGCTCTTGCTGATACTTATTCCTGTAGTGACCAAGGCCACTGCTGGCTCTTGTGTGCCACGCTGGGGGGGCCAGGTAGTACGAGGGGTCACAAGGAAGTAAAAGGTTGCACTTCCGGGGAGTTACAGACAGGCCAGGTGACCGAAATAAAACTGAGGGATCATGAGGGTTTAGGTCTCTTTTGTCTCTTCTTCAATGACTCACGTCCAGGGAGGGCTCTCTCCGATGTTCTGCCTTTGATCCTGATCCCGCATTCCCAAGTCCAGCTCCTGTACCCAGCTCCCCTCTGCTGCTGTGGGCCTTCCCCAGTGCCACCTACTCTGCAGCATCAGTGGGGATTGCTACTGGGGGACGAGGGAGTCAGGTTTGAACTCGTTTTGTATTTATGTATGCAGTTCATTATTTTTATTTTATTTCCTTATTCATTAAAGTGATTTTATCATAGAATCATAGAATGGCTTAGGTTGGAAGGGACCTTAGAGATCATCTAATCCAACCTCCCTGTCATGAGCAGGGACGCCTCTCAACTAGATCAGGCTACTCAAGGCTCTGTCCAACCTGGCCTTGAACACCTTCAGGGAGGGGGCAGCCACAACATCTCTGGGCAATTTATTCCAGAGTCTTGCCACCCTTGTACTGAAGAATTTCTTCCTAAAAGACAATCTAAGTCTATTCTCCTTTAATTTAAATCCATCTTCCCTTGTTCTGTCAGTGGACACTCTTGTAAAAAGTCCCTCCCCAGCCTTTGTGTAGGTTCCCTTCAGATATTGGAAGGCAGCTATTAGGTCCCCCCGAAGTCTTCTCTTTTCAAGACTGAACAATCCCAGCTCTCTCAGCCTGTCCTCGTAGCAGAGGTGCTCCAGCCCCTGGATCATCTTTGTGGTCCTCCTCTGAACACACTCCAACAGATCTATGTCCCTCTTATGGTGGGGACACCAGAGCTGGTGTATTCGAGGTGGAGGTCTCTCTGCCTCATTCTCTTTTCCTTCCCATTTGGGGAAGGAAGGGGAGAGGGGTTTGGAGAACGTCTGTCAGTGCTTAGTGGCCAGCCTAGCCCTAATCGGCAACAATTAGAAGTGATAGATGCTAAATATATGAAGTATAGGAAACATGGAAGAAAATACAAAAAAATGTAGGAAGGAGCAGGTAGATGAAACAAGACTGCTGGAAGGTCAGGTATATTTTCAAAAGGGACTGTGGGAAAGATTTTTTTTTTTCTGTTAAAAAGCTAACTCAAAAAAATCACTAATAAAAATGTCTTTTAAAATAAGGCTTTTTCACAAAACAAATATAGTGCGTATTGAGCACTGTGCAAATAATTTATTGCAAACCATATTAATTAATTGTGGCCTGCATGTCCATGCAAGTATTTTTCATCCTGATGAGTAAGCTTGCATTGTTTTTTGTTTAGGTTTTTTTTTCCCCCCTTTCTTGATTATCCTAAGGAGCATTTCAATAGCGTTCTGATTAGATATGATATGTTCTTTCATTGTTAGCTGTCATTTTTCGTTCAAATATTTTGTGTCACTGAGCACTTACTGCATGGTTCCCATAAATTCAGAATGTTCTGTGACATTATTTCTGCTTTTGTTACACACAGAAGCGAAATACTTATTTTCCAGGATGTTATCCATACCTTGTGAAGAGCAGTGTCTATGCAGTTTGGATGTGCTAGGATATGCTATCAAAAAAACCCACATCTTCCTTTAGATGAAACGTGTATATACCATACTCTTTTCTTCTAGACATCTCTGTGGTGAGGAATCTTTTGGACAAAATTAAGACCAGTGACATACCATGTCTTTTAGACAAATGTAAAACCTGTAGATTTATTCTAATTCTCATTAAGTTATTGAATAATTTTTTCTTCACGAAATTTGAGGAAACAAAGTAGAGTATTATGCTAGTTAGGTGGGCAAGACTTTTTGATATTAAAGCTGAATTTAAGATAATCTTTGAACATCTTAATTCCTTAAGTATTTGGGGAGAAAGGTGTTCTTGATTTTATTTTTGTCTGTTGAAAGAATTCAGTGTAATAATCAGTACAATATATTTTGTGATTATTGCAGAAGTTTCTTAATACTAGTGGCCTACCTTTTATTCTCCAGTTTTGTGTAAGAGAAGCAGTTTTTAGTTATTTATCTCTTAACTATGTTCAGTACTTCCTAATCACAGAATCACAGAATGTCAGGAGTTGGAAGGGACATCTAGAGATCATCTAGTCCAACCCCCCTGCCAGAGCAGGATCCCCTAGGGCAGCCACACAGGAATGTGTCCAGGCAGGATTTGAAAGTCTCCAGAGAAGGAGACTCCACAACCTCTCTGGGCAGCCTGTGCCAGGGCTCTGTTATCCTCACAGTGAAGAACTTTCTCCTTATGTTGAGGTAGAACTTCCTATGTTCTAGCTTACCCCATTGTGCCTTGTCCTATTACTCTGCACCACTGAAAAGAGACTCTCTCCTTCCTCTTGACACCCACCCCTTGGATATTTATGTACCGTAATAACATCCACTCTCAGCCTTCTATTTGAGAACTAAACAGCCCCAGTTCTCAGTCTCTCTTCATAGGAGAGATGTTCAAGTCCATCCATCATCCTTGTAGCTCTCTGTTGGACTCTCTCCAGTAGGTCCCCATCTCTGTGGCACTGGGGAGTCCAAAACTGGACACAGTATTCCTCATCAGTGTCTCACCAGGGCAGAGTAGAGGGGGAGAAGAACCTCCCTAGACCTGCTGGACACACTTTTCTTAATGCACCCCAGGATCCCATTGGCCCTCTTGGCCACAAGGGCACGTTGCTGTCCCATGGACGACTCCGTGTCCACTGGGACTCCAAGGTCTTACTCCATGGGGCTGCCTGCCAGCAGGACATCCCCTAATCTGTGCTGGTGCTGAGTCTAATCTTTTTCTCTCTTTCTCACATTGTCTTTGTACTAGCAGTTTGTCATAAAGTGATTTTTTCCTGTGTCACCTCTTATTAGTCTACAAAAACAACAGTTGTGAGAAGTATGAAAATATGGGATTGATGTGGAGAGAAGTTCCTATCTTTAAATTTAATCTTTGCACAGTTGGTCCAGAAATAGGAAGTGCAGATAGCACCTTGTTGGCTCTTTGGGGAATTCCCTTAAGTTTTCAGATATTGTTCTTGAGGGTGAAAGTAGTTGCCTGATGAAAAAAGGCAGAATGGTGAACTCCAGCCTTCATGCCAGCTGCAAGAAAAACAGTTCTACTGTAGAATGTAATTCCTTTCATACACATTCATTGAGTGGAACACTTCTATTATATTAAATTCCTCTTCCACCATTTCCCATTGCGTATGTATTTTTCTTTTTGTCAGAATTTTTATTTTACTGTATATGCCATGTTTTTGGTATTGTAATTGCTGATTTGTTACTAACTTTTGTTTGTAAGTTCATGATTTGTGACTATTTTTGAACAATGCATTAATTTTGTTGCACAGTGAGTGAAAGTTTTAATTTTTGACCAAAAATGTAAAGTTCAGTGGAACTGTTTCCACTGCAAAAAGATGCTTCAGTGCTGTGTTCCATTGTACTTTGACTGTTTTTAGGGTTATTTTTGGTTTGTTTTCTTTTGCTTTTTAGGGATTTAAATCTTACAAAAGATAGATTGATTCATGCACAGTTGTTGTTTTTAAGCCGTTTGTGTGAACTGTAACATCTAACAATTTTTTTATCTTGCCTTTTTTTTTTCTTTCCTCTAGATGATAAATGATTTTCTTCCTATGTGTAGAAATATTTCATCTAGTGTGAAACATCTTTTTGGTGCTTTTTTTTTCCTTGTCATTGAAATGGAATATTGTTTAGGATTAGCTGGATTTCCTAAACATATTTTTACACTGATATAGATGGGGAACTCTGTTTCAGGCCTCTTATTTAATTTCACATGTTTATTGATTTTGATTTTGTTACACCATGTAATACTCCATTTAGATTATCTTGAGACAGTGGAAACTGATAACGTCCTTATTTTGGAAAATAAATCCTGTTAATTCTCTTTCACTAATGCTATGAGATTTTTATATGTTAAGGGTAAGTATTTTTAATACTCTTTATATCTCTGTTTTCTTAAAGGTCACAAAGACAGAACTGGAGAAACTAAAATCTAGCTACAGACAACTAATAAAGGAAGTAAATTCTGCCAAAGAAAAGTATAAAGAAGCTGTGGCTAAAGGTATGACTGGCTAGTGTTCTTTTTGTCGGTTTATTAGTGCCTTTTTCAAACCTGTGAAACAAGGTAATATTTTTATTTTGAGCTACTCTATTACTATATAAAAGCTCATTTACTATCTTAAGCAAGACAGGATAATTATTTTCACATATACATGATGGTATTCTTTTTAAATATCTTAAAGTAAGGGATAGCCGTTCTTCTAATATTAATGGTATTCCTTCTAAGTTCTATTATTCCTTCAGTGGATGTTTTTGAAATGTAAGACGGCTCAGATGAACAGTTAATAGTGGGAAATAAGTTGCAACTCCATCTCATCTATGTTGTAGCTGCAGCCAACTTGCATCCTGTGACCTATTGTGGTTCCTGCAGTGGCATCCATATCAGTTCTTCACAGTTAGAATTCTACAATCACAGAATGTGTTGGGCTGGAAGGGACCTTTAAATCTCATTTAGTCCAACCCCCCTGCAGTGAGCAGGGACATTTTCAACTAGATCAGGTTACTCAGAGCCCCATCAAGCCTGACTTTGAATGTCTCCAGGAACAAAGCCTCCAGCACCTCTCTGAACAACCTGTTCCAGGGTTTCACTACCCTCATAGGAAAGAACTTTTTTCTAACGTCTAATCTAAATTTGCCTTGCTTTAATTTAAAACCATTGCCTCTTGTCTTGTCACCACATAGCCTTGTGAACAGTCCCTCCTCAGCTTTCCTGTAGGCCCCTTCAGGTGCTGAAACACTGCTGTAAGGTTTCCCTGGAGCCTTCTCTTCCCCAGGCTGAAGACCCTTAGCTCACTCAGCCTGTCCTTGCAGGAAAGGTTCTCCAGCCCTTTTTATCATTTTTGTGGCCCTCCTCTGGACTCTCTTCAACAAGTCCATGTCCTTCTTGTGTTGAGGGCTCCACAGCTGGATTCAGTACTCCAGGTGAGGTCTCACTAGAGCAGAGGGGCTGAATCACTTCTCTCCATCCACTGACCATGCTTCTTCTGATTCAGCCCAGGATGCGATTGGCCTTCTGGGCTGCAACCGTGCATTGTGGGCTCTTGTCCAGCTTTTTGTCCACCAACACCCACAAGTCCCTCTCTGTGGACCTACTCTCTGTCACATCATCCCCCAGCCTGTACTGACACTGAAGATTGCCCCAATGAAGATGCGGGACCTTGCACTTGGCCCTGTTGAACCTCTTGATGTTCACATGGGCTCACTTCTCCAGCTTGTCCAGGTTGCTCTCAGGACATAGTGTCCCTCATGTTGACTGCGCCGCTGAGCTTGATGTCATCTGCAAGCTTGCTGAGTGTGCACTAGATTCCACTATGTCATTTATGAAGATACTAAACAGCACTGGTCCCAGCATGGACCCCTGAAGGATACCACTTGTCATGTGTCTCCATCTGGACATTGAGCCACTGACCACAACCTTCTGGGTACAACCATCCATCCAATTCCTTATCCAGTGAACAGTCCAGCCATCAGATCCATATTTCTCCAACTTAGAGAGAGGGATATTTTGGAGGACTGTGTCAAAGGCCTTGCAGAAATCTAGGTAGATGACATCCATTGCCCTTCTGTTTTCCACTGATTTACTCACTCTGTTGTAGAAAGCCACTAGACTGGTCAGGCAGGACTTGGTGAAACCAGACTGGGTGTCTCTAATCACCTCCTTGTCTTCCGTGTGCCTTAGCAACACCTCTAGGAGGATCTGTTCTGTGATCTTCCAAGGCATAGAGCTGAGGCGGAGCAGTTGGTAGTTCCCAAGGTCTTCATTTCTACACTTTTTAAAGATGAATGTGAAGCCTTTGTAGAAGCCTTTGTTATTTTTCACATCCCTTGCCAAGTTCAGCCTTGGCCTTCTTGACCTCATCCCTGCACGTCTGGGCAGCAATTGCATACCTGTCCCTGCTTCCACTGCCTGTGCAGCTCCTTGTTGCCTTTTAGTTTGTCCAGCAGGTCTCAACTCAGCCATGCTGGTCTCTTCCCTTCCTTTCCTAATTTTTTACACCTGGGAAAGGAGAGCTCTTATGCCCTATGGAAAGTATCCTTAAAGATCTGCTAGCTCTGTTCTGCTCCCTTGACCCTGAGGACCATTTCCCAGGGAGTCCTATTGACTAGTTAGTGTGGCCAATCTGACCTTTGCCAACCTTGAGCAAAAGAGGAAGAGAATTCATTTGCACACTGAGATATTTTAAAGATTTTTTTTTTTAGGAGTAATTTGTCCGTAATGCATGGGTTTTGATTCCTGTTGAATTGTGCTAATGATTAGGTAAAGGGAGGCCTTTGTCCTATGACATATTGAAATATCTTGTTAGAAATTGTTCTTACATGCTTTCCTAAGATTATTTTTTTCTTTAGAGAGGATTTGTTGGATGGCAGTATATACATATATCTCCGTCTTTTAAGTTTTTATACAAATGCCTAAGATGGCACTTACTATCCTTGGTTCTGTGTTACTGAGATTCACAGTTCAACAGAGTGCAATGGAGATTCGCAGTGCAATAGAGGTCTCAGTACTTAAAGATTGTTTCTTTCCAAATTTGTATAAAATTTGAAGTGGTAGCCAATATGTGTATATAATGACAAAACAACACAGGATAAGAGAAGTTATAGTTACGGCTGTTTAGCTTCAACTTTTTTTTCTTTTACTGATGTTCATATTCACTTAAAAATGTAAATATATACTCAGTTGTCCATTTCATTCAGTTCCCTATCTGTTCTTTACATATAACTTTAATTGGGTTGCTTTTTTTATTGCCAGATAACTACTTAACATGGAAACATATAGTATGTAACATGGAAGATATAATAGGACTTTGTGATCTTAGAATGTACTTTTTATCTAGTCTTCCTGTTATAGCTCTGATCATTCTCTGTTCCTGTAGCACCAAGCTTTCCCATCGAAATAAGAGTGTTTTGGCTGACAGAAGCTGTGATGTTTTGATGTGGTTCCGATTAACTGAATTGATATTTTTATAGCTAGACAGCAAACACGAACTGTTTTAGACACTTACTTCTCCTGTAGTTTCCTTGACCTCTTTCAGGCTTCCATTTAGTATTTGTATTATTACAGTTCATACCTTCACTTTCACTAACATCTTAGTGTAAATTTTTTTAAGAAATACTGACCTCCAGAAAAACATTGTGGGTTTTTCTCCCCGAAACTGCAGAATTGCTTCTCCCCTGTCACACCCCAAATATTGTTTAAAAATATTTGTGTAGTTGGTGAAACGCCAAACCCCTGTAGATTGACTTAGCAGTTTGAATTTTTTTAAGCCTTGGTATTTTCATAGTGTTTCTGAGCCCCCAGGTTGTCTAACTGGTTTGTGAAGTGAACAAATTTGGGAAATCTGTAAATTGTAACACTTACTTATGCCACACATTGGTTTGTAACTAGTGTTTATTCAAAGTCTGTGCTATTAGAAGGTGTGACTTTCATTAATATTAAAACCGGTTCAGTTTTTCAGGATTTCAGGAATTACTGAAAACAAGGGAAGGAACAGTCCCTGCCAGAACAGTGGGAGGGCATAACCCAGTGTTGGAAATAAGCTGAAATACATTTTGTTAAACAAAAAAATGCAAGACCTAGCATCTAAAGATTTTCAAGAAATATGTTAAAAGAACTGGTTCAGGTCCACTTTTGTAAAGTGCTGTTTTCAGAAGACTCTGTTCATCTAGCAAACCCAGGCTCTATCACTGTGTGTGTCCCCACCTTTCTGGAGCCGAAGGGAACAACTACACCTTAGGACATACTACTATTTCTTTGCCCTGGGCTTATGCACACTGAATTACCTGGAAATTTGTACATGACCTGTACAAACAGACCTACATGAGAAGAATGCAAGCCATACAAAGGAATGACTTAGAAATTTCTCTGTTTTGCAACTGTAGTGATTTTGAAATTCAGTTACTGTATTTTTTGTTTGTTTTGGAATAGAAAAGCCATCTTCTAGTGGGAGAGTAAGTTTACTAGAGCCACTGTTGAGAGGTACAAGTGGTTCCCTAGTTTGGGGAGAGAATTGTTTCCTTGTTTTCTGGTTGAGTTGTTAAAAGTGATACTAAATTCTGGGTTAAACACACACTGTAAAGAATATTAACTGTGAAAAGGGTAAAACCTGGCAAAGTTATAAACAGAGAAAAGACATCTTAGAATCATAGAATAATTCTGGTTGGAAAAGACCTATAAAATCATGGAGTTCAGCCATTGACCCAGCCGTACCAAGTCACGTGCTAAGCCACGTCTCTAAACATGACATCTGCTTGTCTTTTAAACACCTGCAGGAATGATGACTCAACTACCTCCCTTGGCAGACCTGATCCTGTGCCTGACAACCTTTTCAGTGGAGAAGTTCCTCCCAGTATCTGACCTAAACCTCCTCGGGTGCAACTTGAGGCCATTTTCTCTCATCCTGTCACTAGCTACTAGGGAGATGAGAAGGAGTCTCACATCGCTACAGCCTCCTTTCAAGTAATTGTAGAGAGAGATAAGGTCTCCCCTCAGTCTCCTTTTCTTCAGGCTAAACAACTCCAGTTCCTTTAGCCACTCCTCAGAACGTTCTTCAGACCCTTCAGCAGTTTTGTTGCCCTTCTTTGGACATGCTCCAGCATCTTGCTGTCTTTGTTTCTCTTCTGTGGTAGTTGTTTTTATGTTTTTCAGATGTTCTTACTTAAACTTGAGTTACTGTGTGCCATACTTTCCACCTGTAAAAGTCACTTGGAATCAACATGTTGATGCACTAATGCAGAGTTACAGCTATTTCCACTTTTTGAAAACTGTAACAGGACTTGTGGAAACAGTGCTTAATGCACTGGGTAATGATACTGGTTAGTAAGAGTTTTTGTTTGTGTTAGGGCAATGGGAAGGCAGTGGATGGGGAATTTTTTTATAGTTTTGTAGTCAGGAAAAGGGAGATGCTTTCTGAAAGAAGTAGGAGCTTCATTATGGAAGGCTTTGCCCTCTCCAGATCTGGAGAAGGATGCAAGTGTCTGACATGCTGGGTCAGGTGCTGTTCTGGGGAAGCCTGCAGTAGCACTGCTTCTGCTTGGGCATCAGGGAAGCAGTGAGACAGTTGTGTTGCAGAGGGTGCACCACTGAGCCTTGACTGCCACTTGGTTCTTAGGCTGGATAGGGCTGCCCGGTTGTGGCCACCAGTGTCTGCAGGCTGTCTCAATCAGAAGTGACTGATTTATCTTGTTTGTTCTAGCTCTCATCGCATTTAGTCACATGTCGTTCCTCCTTTCTGGATCAATGGTTACCATGGGAATAACATCTGAAGCCAGCTTGGTTGTTCTTAGGTGTGGAGATGACAGGCGTCAGGCAGTCTGACTGGTGTTACTCGACTGATAGTGTTTTGCTTTTTTTTCAGTCCTTAATTATTATTTATTTGTTGTTTTTTTAAAAGATATATGTCGAGAAAAAGCAAGCTGAGAAGGAATAAAGTCAGCAAGCAACTAGTCCAGTGCTTCTCTAATGAGGCATACTTAAGCAGCTGAGAGTATAGACAGATTGATTCCAACAGTCTCTTCTGGATTAGAAAGTTTTGTAAAAAACAATGCACAGCATGTTTCTTTGCAGAACTGGGGCATTAGGGCATGTTGGGGTCATAAGGCATAGTGGGGTCATTGGAACGAAATATAACATAAAAACTCACTAGGTGTTTTTTCCATAATTAAATGGACAATCCTCTGAAGTATTTTGGTTGTGTGATAATGAGAATAAAACGCTATAAACTTCTTACAACAGTGGTCCAGAATAACACTCACAGATTGTGCACAGCCGAGTCTACAATGTTGGGCTGACATCGAGTGATGCTGAGTAACAAGGTAAACATTGTGGCATGTTGGTGTTGCTGCCACAGGAAACCACATGAAAACAAAATTTATGCCAAATGATAAAGACATTGTTTGACTAAGGAGGAAGTCACAAAGCTTCTAAAAATGTTTCATAAATAGTGGATAAAGAACACAGAATGGAAACTGTGGAAGGGTTATAGATACCAAGTGTGATATCTCATTGCAGTTTGAATCTCATTTGTTTAGATCAGTAACTGCTTCCGCTTAAGTTTGCTATTTCCACAACTATTTTTGTTTCTTCAGAATTGTGCCTGTTTATTAAGTGTAGTTCAAACTGTGTCTGTAGGGTTTTCTAATCTTTTCATCCTTGATTTTTTTTAATTAAACACTACTTATTCATATGTGTGTATATATATATATATAAGCCTAAATAAGGAGTACAGGAAATCATAAACAATAATTTACTCTTTTCCTTACATCTAAGAAAACATCTGAAAAGCATTCTTTTAACCATTTGGCATCTATTTTTGTAGTTGATTTTGGTGTTAGATGTTTAAATATGGAATAGTTGTTCTTATAGTAGTTAATGTCGCAAACTGGAATAGAGCCGGTGTAGCTTTAGGAGATTCATACTGAAATAATACAATATAATATTTAGCAAAGTGTACAGTTTTCATGTTAATATATCCATTACCGGATTTTTTTCGTATTTGTTTATTGTATTCTTGTTACCAGTAAATTACCGATTGAATATAGAAACTATGTTGCAACATTCCCATGTGATAGAATGAATCTGAAGTAAATAGTAAAGGAAAAATATATTGTTTCTAAGTATTTAATTTTATAATTGGATTTTATGCTTCTACAGCAGCATAAAAAAATATTGTACCAGATTTCTCTAGTTTGGCTTGTGTTCCCTGACAGCATTGTTATTTAAAGGAGACTAAAAATATTAACAGTACACCTAGCACATTATACAACATTGCAACTACTGCAGGAGTGTTTTCTCATCCATGCAACTCTTGTGATGTAGTACTTGAGAACTGATGTAACTTCTATGGTACATATTGAAATAACATGACAGCGTAAGCTATATCTATGATAAATACGGAAGCTGTTGAAAAAGATTTTATTACATGAAATTATTGTCCTACTATTCTTTGCAGTGGCTGAGTGGCCAGAAAATACTTTGATTGGGTAACTGGTGCAATCATTCTGAGACACCTGTGAAAATGTGATTATACTACTGCGTTTCCTGGTAGCATGTGTTACCTTTAGTTGTTGCTGAGAATGGGGTGGTTTTTGTGTTTATTTTTGACTGAAACTCTCACTTAGTTAAGACAAAACAAGTAACACTGACAAAACCAGTCTGTCTTATTCACAGACATCAGCAGGCTGAGTGGATTTCAAATTAATATCCTATTGTAAGCATTTCAACTCATAGACACTATCAGTGCTTGCAAGGGCTAGGATTGTTTAGAGTGTAAAATAAGGATTTTAGAGCAGGAAACCCTTGGGACTGAAAAGCCAAGAGATCTTGGTCATTTCTTGTGGAGTGTGGGACCAGCTTGGGCATAACTGTGCTCTCCTCAATGCAGAAAGGGACCTGGGGGTGCTGGTTGGCAGCAGCTCAGCAGGAGCCAGCCGTGTGCCCTGGCAGCCCAGAGGGCAAACCCCACCCTGGGGTGCATCAAACACATTATAATCAGCTGGTCCAAAGAGGTGAAGATTCTGCTGTATTCACTGTTGATGTGGCCTCACTTTGAGCACTATGTGCGGTTCTGGGCCCACAGATTTAAAGGAGGGCGTTAGGGCAGTTGAATGTGTCCAGAAGAGGGTAACGGAGCTGGTGGAAGGAGCGGGGGCCTGTCCTGTGAGGAGCAGCTGAGCCCCCTGGGTTGGTCTAGTTGGGAGGAAAGGAGGCTGAGGGGTGACCTCCCTGCTCGCCACAGCTTCCTGAGGAGGGGACGTGGAGAGGGGTGTGCTGAGCAGTTCTCCCAGTGACAGGACACAAGGGAGTGACTCAGAGCTGCATCAAAAGAGATTTATACTTGGCACTAGGAAAAATTACCAAGAGGGTGGTGAAGCACCAGAACAGGCTTCCTAGAGAGGTGGTCAATGCCTGAAGCCTGTCAGTGTTTAAGGGTCATTTAGACAATGCCCTTGATAACAGGCTTTAACTTCTGTTTAGCCCTGAATTGATCAGGCAGTTGGACAAGATGATTTCCATCTGAACTAGTCTAGTCTAGTCTTAGGGAAGCGAAGATAGGCATAGCATGGGAAACGGAATGCTTCAAAAGTTTTGTCACTGGGTGGAAGTTGTGTCGTTGATGGTTTCCTTGGGATCAATAAGAACTATTGTACAAGGAAATAATTTTTATAATCCCCTATGTTAGATGTGCCTAGCATTGTATCAAATGAGAATAACTTGGGTCATGGAGGTCACAAAATGAATTAAATGGATAGCATAGAATAATTATAAAGCTGTGTCTTTCCTATTCAGTGATGTAGAGTTGGGAAATTGAACAAAGTATGAGGAAATGCTTAATAGAAGAAACAAAAAAAAAGCAGAGGGCAATAGTTTTTTTTCCTCAAGAATTCACTCTAAATTGTGTGATATATTTTTGAGTATTGGGATCAGTTACCTTGAATATACATAGTCACATTGGCTTGATATATTACTGTAAGGGTAATCTTTTTTTTTTAATTTCATATCTAGGTTTTAAAATTACTTACTTTAAGAAATGCTTAGTCCTTATTGAAATTGACTTAAGAGAAAGCTCATGCTGGAGTTCTACTAATACTTACTCCACTTATCGGTCTGTGGAAGCAGATTTAAGTGAAACTTTAGGATTCTTTGATGTAAAAATATGTTATCGCTTTAAAAGAGATGTTGTTAGAGGAAGACATATTTGAAAGCCTTGGTCATTGCATTCATGAGTGTAAACAAAGTATTCAGTAGAATAATTCAAACAAATAATATGAAGAAATACTCTTTTCCAGGGACAATCAGATAATACTCTATGGAAATGTGTCTCCAGAGTTGAAATAAATAAGGAAGTGACTGTATGGGAAGTTTGTTATTGATAAACAAGTGTGGAGACAGCAAAATATTCAGAAATAATCTCTGTTTTGAAAATGCTAAGCAATATGTAGATTAAAGAATAAATGCAGTTCTGGGAAATTATTTGAAAAACTGCTGTCGTAAACATTGTGAAATGTCTAATAGATTACTGTATGCATTGACAACTTTAGTGCTGATATTTACAAAAATAACAGGTTCTAAAGCAAACCAAGGAAGAAATGTTTTTCCTGTCTGAAACATTACTATACACTGAAGATTTGCATATTTTCTCAGAATAGGATTGTTGCATCATTAAAAAAAAAAAAAGGAAAAATAAAGCAATCCGCAAACCCTGATACTCCCCTCTTTTTTTTCCATATTAAAATTTTCTGAAATCAAATGGCATGATACTCTAGTGAGGTTATAATACAGAAAATTACAACAACTGTGAAGCCAAGCTTCTTGGCTTTTCCTGGTATCTTGCCTGACTTCTCTTTAATCCTGACCTATAAGCTTTCTAGTAGCTCCTCATCTATCCCTTGGCAGAGCTCCACATGCTCCAGCTGCTTTCTAACATAAAGGGAAACTCTGTCTCCTCGTCTTCCTCTTTTCCCCAAGAGCCTGTATATGCTGCAACACTCCAGCTATGGGAGTCATGCTACCACATCTCCATGATCCTGACAAGATCATAGTCCTGCAACTGCACACAGATCAGTCCTCATGTTTATCCCACATGCTACATGCAGTGGAATACAAACACTTAAGCATGGCACTCCAGCATGTTGAGTTCCTGGAGGGGATTTGGGAGAATTTTTCCACAGTGGTGCCTTGTAGGAATCTCTTTGCCCACATGCAGGTGCTGGAGGTGACACCCTCCACCCAAGCCCCACACCATGCGTTTTGCTCAGCAGTCTCATCCATTGCTCCTTCAGGACTGCAAGTCACTCTCTCCCACATCATCACTAGTTTAAAGCCCTACAAATGAGGTCAGCCATCCTATTGGAGAAAGTAGCTTTACTGTGCTTAATGAGGTACTTACTATCTCCCAAGTAGATGGTGGTCTGCAAGCACAATCCCATGGTTCTAGAATCCAAAACCCTGTCAGTTCCGCAGTTAGTTATTGACTTATATTGTCAGTACCCTCCTTTGTACCCTTACCCCTCACTGGCAGGATTGAGGATGAGACCACATGTACCTCAATGCCCCTTGACAAGTGCTCACAGAGATCTGTAGTCATTTTTTATAACATCCAGGTTTCCACTGCTACTGTCGGTGGTGCTCGCATTTGTTATAATATTGCCTCTGCTGGTTTTCCCTATATTTGTCTACATCCAGAAATTTGGATGGACTTGATTTTTGCACTTCCTGAACTACAGGGGCAATTATGTGAATTCTTGACATATGTTCTTGTCTTCCAAGTTTCTCTGGGATTGTTACTCATAGTTTTATTTATAAATAAATACTTCCTTTTCCCCCTTTTACTCGTGTGTAGTAGATCTTCAGATTGTCCTCATTCTCATTCTGTTAGTCGTATAATTCTGCTGCTTTTCTGTTTCCACAGTTCTAGTGTATTTGAGGCGTCTCACTGTATTTCTGTTTGGGAGCATATAACCTTCTAATGCCAGGTGTGTGTCTACCTGCTTCTGAAACTGAATTAAATTAGTCGTTAGAAACTGTACTTGTGTAATGAAATTATATTCTTCTTTGTCAGATGGATGTTATCTTCATTAATGTTTCTTCGTAGTACAATATTTGCTGTGCACTAAAGCCAAAGGTCATGTTTCAAAGTCAGGAGTTATAACTTCAGAAAGTTAATTCATCCGTTGTGAGCCAAGCCTTTACAATGATCTCCATTGCCTCTTTTATGAACGCTTTGTCATCACTTCTGAATGGCTGAAGGTCATTACCTGTTGGTATCACTAAAGTTCCCAAGAGTGAGAGACAAGGGGTCATCCTTCTTAAAATACCGTAACAGTGGACTTCAGACAGACTTTTTGGATACTTACGAAAACTGGGCAAGAAGTTCTTTCTAATTATAGACATTCCAAAATGTTCTTAACTCTGACAGTTTTACAGTTGTAAGAAAAAGTATGTGGACCTTTTGGAATTTCATTGTGTTCTGCATTAATTTGTCATAAAATGTGATCTAACTCATCTAAGTCAAGAGTATTGACAAATATAATGTGCCTAAAATAATACCATGAAAATAATTCTGATCCTCCATGTCTTTACTGAATACATTCATTCAACATTCAAAATGCTAGTTGAAAAAGTAAATGAACCCTTGGAATCAATGACTGGTTGATGCCCCCTTGGCAGCATTAACTTCAGCTGGGTACTTCCTGACCTACACGTGGTCATATTGTTTGGATGTCTCATGGGTATGGCTCTCCTCCAGTCATTCCACAGCATCTCTTTTGGGTTGAGGTCTGGGTTCTGACTTGGCCACTCCAAAAGGCAAATTCCGTTTTTCTGAAGCCATTTGGTTGTGGACTTGCTCCAGTAGTTTGGATAATTGTCCTGTTGCATCACCCAACATCTACAGAGTTTCAGCTGACGTACAGACGTTCTCACATTATCCTGAAGAATGTTTTGATACACTTGGGAATTCCTTTTCCCCTCAGTGACTGCAAGCTGGCCAGGCCCTGATGCAGCAAGGCAGGCCCAAATCGTGGTGTTTCCTCCACCACACTTTATGGCTGGGATGATGTTTTCATGATAATATGCAGTGCTCTTTTTAAGCCAGATGTAGTGCTGCGTGTTCTTTCCAGATAGTTCAATCTTTGTTTCACCGGTCCACAAAACATTTTGCCAATACCCCTGTGGAGCGCCAATGGCCTCTTTTGCAAACTTCGGGCGTGCAGCAACGTTCTGTGTAGTAAGCAGCGGCTTCCTTTGTGGTGTCCTGCCATAGACACCCTGCTTGTTCAATGTTTTACTTACTGTAGACTCATGAACACACATATTAGCCAGTGCCAGTGATGCCCTCAACTCTTTGGCTGTCACTCAGTTTGTTTCTCTACCTCATTGATGAGTCTTCGTTGTGCTCTTGGGGTCATCTTGAGTGGGCACCCACTTCTTGGTAGAACAGACACAGTCCCAAAGTGTCTCTGTAGATCGTTTGCTCAACTGTCAACTGGTGAATTTCTAAGGTCTTTGAAATTGCTTTGTAACCCTTTGCAGCTTTATGTAAACGAGCAATTCTTGATCGTAGATCCTCTGAAAGCTCTTTTTGGTGAGGCATGGCTCACGTAAGTGTACATCTTGTGAGGAGCAAACTCAGAACATTTGTGGGTTTTTTATCAGTCAGCATAGCTCTAGCCCACACCTCCAAACTCATTTTCTTAACAAGACTCTGGGTATGCTAACACCTGACTCCAGTTATATTTTTTGAGGTTAACTCAAGGGTTCACTTACTTTTTCCACTAGCATTTTGAATGTTGAATGAATGTGTTCAATAAACACATGCGGGATCAGAATTGATTTTGTATTATTATTTTAGGCACATTATGTTTGTCAATACGTTTGACTTAGATGATGGTTAGATCACATATTATGGCAAATTAATGTGGAACACTGTGAAATTCCAAAACGTTCATTTCTTGCAACTGTATGTTATTTTCACAAACTATTTAGTATTTCAGCTAAGTGTTCTTAAAAATCAATTTTGATATTTATTGTATTTTAAAAGCAAACTGTTAAACATGCAAAATTCTGAGAGAGCATCTCAAGAATGAATGCATGCTTAGACATTGACAAGTTTTTGGCTTTCTGTATCTTCTCAAGTTTTTATTCTGTATTTTTTTTCTCGTTTGCTGTCCTCAAAGGCCCCAAAGAAACAAATCAAATAAAACCAGAGCAAACTTAAGACAAACGGCTTAATGACTGAGACTTCCAGGAGGTCTTCTAGACAGTTTTTCTTACTATTGTTGCAAAACAACACTGAAAACGAAAGATATAATCTTTCTGTAAGGTGGGATGTTTTTGGTATAGGGTTTTGTTTGGTTTGGTATAGGGTTTTGTTTGTTTTTTTGGTATAGGGTTTTGTTTGCCACGTTTCCTAGGAAGCAGGAGTTTGGGGCTTATCATAGCAGGTACGCACTGAAGTACAGCATTCAGCGTTTTTGCTAGCAGCTTATCTACAAGGTGTAAATATAAAGAAATAATTTGTTACTGCATTCAGTTTTGGAATTCTTTGTGACATCTTTCTGTTGTTAACCAATGTGAAATGTTTTTGTCTGAGCTTTTGATTTTGAGGGGAAAGCTTTGTATTTCATGTAAGTGAAACTTGAGATTTTCACTGTATGCTGTTTCTCTTTGAAAAGAATAGATCTTTTCCAAAATAATTTTGTCATTTGTGCATTTACTTGCCTATAAGATATAGCTGAAGGACTGTAGCTAAAGCAGCTTAATGGGAATTCTCTGTTGCAGAAACAGTAACAGTAGATGTAAGCCTCAGCCATTAGTTTGACCAACGCTATCATGAGACTGGATCTGAAATCTGAACAGCTAACCTTTTACCAAGTCTCAGCTTGAATCGTAAATGTCACGCTACGGGTAACCTTCAGGATGTGAATCCTTGTCCTCTGCAAATAAGTGGGTGCTTCACACTGTATTTCACAGAATCAGAATTTTGCTGATTGAATCAGTGATAACTAAATGTAGTAAACGTGAGCCTTGACTTGGAATTTTTGACCAACTGGAAAAAGTTGTAAGGAGGTAGAAGCCTGAGCTCTTTACTATAATTATTTCTTTTTAATCCAAAATATGTATGAAGATTTACTGTATTTGCAATATATATTTTATGAAGGTCAGTTTCTTTGAGGCATTTGCACTGTATATTGTTGCTTCTTTAAAAAAGATGAAGTGGACATTATGAGCTGAAATATTTCTCAGTTGGTCTTGGTTGTCCTATACAGTTTCTGGTGAATATTAGCCTACAGGAGACTAATACTTACAAGAACTTTGGAATAGCAAATCTGCCTTTTAGATAGAAAATACCCCAAACCATTTTTTTCTGAATGGTTCTGTTATACTCTTAAGAATTTTTATTAGAAATTGAAATACTTCACTCTCTAGAATGTTTTAAAATGACTGCTAGGCTTTTCTTTCCAAATGTCAAACTTTCATAATTGAATTTTGCAAGCTTCTTAATAGTGTTTATGACATGAGTATTGTGTACACAGTCAGTTTCTGTAAACATTAAACAATTTGGTCAACAACTGATGCTGTAGAATTATAATTAGATCTATTTATGAAATTCATTATACAGATAAAGAAAATTGGATATTTTCCTCTGTGTTAATTGGCATGTAGAACAACTGTGTACTCTGCCTCACTGTATTTTGCTTCTTTAAAAAATGAATTACAATATGGAAATAATACTGTAGCGATGTTTCATGTATTAATTATAGATCCAAAGGCTGCCTTTGAAAATTGAGTGTATATATTTATTTGTCTTATTTTCCGGTTATGTACAGGAACAATGTATAGCAAATGAATTTAGTCTTCAAAGAGGATGAGAGAATGAGATAGTTTAGCCACTAATGAGTTTTCTGAAGGAGTGATAGAATTGAAAAATCTCTAGTTATGTGGTTGTGATGATTTTTAGTTTAAATTTTCAGTTTAGTTTTACTACTGAAGGCTCTTTGTTGTGGTTCATAGGTCAGAAGCGTGTATTGATGGTACACAGTGTAATTTGACATATGCTGATTTTTCATAAACTGAAAGCTGATAGGGTGTGTATTTTAAAGACATGCATGGACAAGTTTTAGGTTTTCAGCTCTTAAACTATGATGTGCGGAGATTTTTTTGTATTATGTAATCTAGAGCATTCTTGAGTGTGAGTGGACAAACATACAATAAACCCAAGAAATAAACCAACATTTCTCCAACTGCTACCACTCTGTCACCCTGTTTCCCTGGCCTGTACATCTCCCAAGGGAATGGGCCAGGGCAATCAAAACCTAGTGCTTCCACCTTGACTTCCATCTGCCTTGTTCTCTCTCCTCTTTCGTCCAGTCCCTCCCTATACTGTAACTACTACTTGACCTTTTCCCCTCCAAACCCTCTTTGGTCAACTTCCATTATTTCATCAAGTTTAAATGCCTCTCATTCTCCAGAAAAACCTTACAGTGGTCTGCAGACAACCAGTTTGACCTAGCCTACTGTATGTAGCAACTGAGACTGTATGATACTTCAATTTGTTTTAAGGTATTCTGCTGAGGAATAATATATAGAGAAGTAATATAGCCCTTAAAGCATATTCTGAGAGTGATGCGTTGGATATTTTTTTTCCTCCACATAATCTGTATTTAATTGAGAAATAAGTAGTGCAGTGTTTTTATGTCTGGGATGAGGTTTTGATTGTTTACCAGAGGCAAAAATTTTAGAGAGAGTTGAGATTGCTGTCTCTCCACAACAATTTTACAGAAATTTTAAAAGTGAATTGTTTCATTCATAACTAAATGAAAAAATACTTCTCAGGTGACAACTCTGTGGAGATGTGTTTTGTCTTTGTTGTGCAGAGTAACTTTGTTCATTTAACTAAACTATAGTGTGGGAAATCTATTCCTTCCATATATAAATTAAGTCATCTTCAATTAAATGACAGACATAATATCCTTTTAAAGTAAGTTTTGTTGCTTTATGTTTAAAATCTAGCTGACAGTGGTAAGGTAGAGAGCCGTATGAGAGGACAAACAGCCAGGTCTCTTAACTTCATGGCAGTTCGTTGCCTAGAGAGTTCCTAAGTCAAAGCACTGTCTCTTCTAGTAACTTCTTAGAATTCTTTTTATAGACACATGTCCATCCGTTCTTAAACCACATAAACTTTTTGTGCTTATGATAACTTTAGTTGAAAGATTGCATTTATTAGCTATATGTTAGCTGAAGAAGAATGTCCTTTGCTGTAACAAAGTACACACCATTTCTGTATAATGCTTTCCAGTTGTTATACTGAAAGAGTTTGTTAACTGTGTGTCCCCTCTCTCATGTTGTCCAGCTCTAACTTTCGTAGAGACATTTTTGCTTGGAAATCTCTGAAAGTCTGAACACGGATACAAAAAAAATATTTTTTTTTCCTACCAGCTACTTCTTTATGTATTCCTCATATGACACAACTGCAGCTTTTCAAGGCCTGTTCTCAAGCTTCCGTTCTGCTGCTTGGCTTCCTTTTTCTGTTTTTTTCAACTACTTTGTGATAGGTGATAGAAATGTTAAAATACAGTATTTTTTATTACTTAAATGTTTTTCAGATTAGAAGACTGTAGTAGTCTGAATGAGATTGAGTTAGTTAGTATCTTTATTTGCGCAGGTAATTGTGACTCTGCACTTGATAATTGCAGACACATTTCATTTAAAATGCCTTTAATTCCTCAAAAAGTAGTGAGACAATTAGTAAGTATCAAGAAGATATGAAGGATGTGAATAAGAGCTTATGTGTCTGGGTAAGGCATCATATCCTTTAATCACAAGGGCAACATATGATCAGGTTGAAAATATTCTGGTAAAGATGCAAAACTTTGCGTAAAGCTGCTTGGACAATGGTTGTTAATGAAGTCCTGTCAAAATAATGCATCCTGTGGGACATTGCAGGATTTGGGTAGTCTTCCAGAGTTTCATTTGCTTCAGAGTTTGTCTGTTAAATTCCCAGGTATCACTATGCCTTGAAGGGATTGAAAGTGCACTCTAGGGCAGTTGTTGAGTTAAAAATAATTTGATAAACTGGGAGATAAAACTCAAACAGTAGTACTAATTGACAGGATCAGATGCCAAAGCAAAAGTAGTTAGCAGTGTGTATTGGGTCAGGCTGAGGTGGAGTCAATCTTCCTATAGCAGCTCTCTCAGTGCTGGTTGTTTTTGTTTTTCTCCTTGGAGTGGTAGCTAGAAGGGTGTTGATAGCACCCCAGTGTTTTGGCTACTGCTGAGCAGTGCTCACACAGCACCAAGGCTGTGGTTTTGCTTTTTTTTCCAACGTTCCCCCAACAGTAGACTGGGGGTGGGTAACATCTTGGGAGGGGATACAGCCGGGCCAGCTGACCCAAACAGACCAAAGGGGTATTCCATACCATATGACGTCAGCTCAGATATAAAAGGGAGAAGGAAGAGGGAAGTGGGGGGGCATTCGCTGTTTGTGCTTGTCCTCCCGAGCAACCACTACGCGTCCTGGAGCCCTGCTTCCTACAAAAGCGGCCGGACATCGCCTGCTGATGGGAAGTAGAGAATAATCTTTGTTTTGCTTTGCTTCCGCGCGCGGTATTTGCTCTTGCTTTATTAAACTGCTTTTTTATCTTAACCCACGGGCCTCTTTTTTTTTTACATCTTTCCTCTCCCCTGTCCATCTAAAAGGGGAGTGATAGAGCGGCTTTGGTGAGTGCCTGGCCTCTGGCCAGGGCCAAACCACCACACAGTGGCACGTTTGTATGGTATTAAAAAAAAAGACTATTTTTTTCTAATTTATTTTTTAGTCTTTTTATGAGCTAGAACTATCTAGGATGTAGTTATTCTTTGGCTTTGAGCCTTGACTGAAGTTGGACTCATGTAAGACTGTGAACCAGTCAACTGCAAAAAGAACAGGATTTATAAAAGAAGACCTATAAGTCTGTTAGTATGAAGTTTAGAAGATTGGGCAGAAGAGGAGAACATGTAATCTAATAGATAAAAGAAGAATTGTGGAGGAAGGTAGAATCTATTTTTCATACCCATGACATGTATGAAGTAAGTAAAGGTTTAAATTAAAGCAATAAACATTTACAGTGATAAGTGAAGGTGCAGGGAGGAGGTAAAATGCTTTCAGCTAGGATAGCTCTAGAGCTGAATGGTGCTAGGAAGTTGCAGAGTTATCTGTCATTGGAGATTGTAGAAAAATCATAAAAACATCTGCCACATAGTGCAATTACTGTGGCAAAGAATAGATGACCTATTAATATACCTTGTAGCTCTCTGGTTCAGCACTGAACTGGTCTTGTCAGCATGAACTTGAGGACTTCTAGTCTTCAGTAATGTAGAGCTGAGATTGTAGAACTAACCTCCTCATCAGGATTCAAACAGTGATAAGGAAATATTAAGTTGTAGTAGAGAAGCTGCCCATTTTGGACAGGAGTCATCTACTTGTATGTAGACTGTACCATTGCTTTATTGGGCTGATATGTAGCGTTAAAATTTTTGCTCATTGTAAGTGAGAGATTTTTAATGAATCGTGGATTGGACCAAGTAGGACATCTGTTTCTTCATTGACAAATGTGTATTTGCTCTGAGGCAAATAGATTAAATTTGTGATAGCCATGTGTATGAGTTTTGTTCTTTATTGTTCATAGCTATTTTATTTTTATACCTCTGTGGATAATGATTTTTGTATATTTTTAGACAAAGAATTCTCATGTTTCTGCTCAAAGAAAATTAAGCAGTTTTTTCTTGGTCAGTCTTTTAATTAGAAAATGAAGACATTTGATCTGTCTAATGACCTGAAAACAGTCTGATTTTACTTTCTTCACAGAGACACCTTGAAAAGACTACTGTTGAAAGAGTGCAAAGTTACCATAAATTTACAACTTTGTATACTTTTAAATCACCACATACATTTTTCCGTTTTTGTTTTCTCTTAGGAAAGGAAACTGAGAAAGCCAAAGATCGGTGTGATAAAGCCACTATGAAGCTTCATATGTTGCATAATCAGTATGTGTTGGCACTGAAAGGAGCACAGTTGCATCAGCACCAGTACTATGATACTACGCTGCCTCTGTTACTTGATTCGCTACAGAAGATGCAAGAAGAAATGATTAAAGCTCTGTAAGATGTAGTCTTATATATTTTTAACTTAGCTTTATTTGCGTAGTATTCTAATTAATTTATAGGATTATTTAAAAATACTGAACTGTGATTAATTAATTGTATTTCAAGAGATAACAAAAAATTGTTTTCATCTCATGTGTTGTCTTTCAGCTGGTATACTACAGCAAGTTTGTTGCTTCTCTGGTCTTTTTTTTTTAAAAAAAATTCCGCCAGGAACAAATTTGGTTTAAACTGGCCAAACGTATTGAAAGTCATTGTAAAAGAGGGCCAGGCAAACGCATGGTTGAGCATATATGTGAAGTAACAGAATCATATGAACCTGATCTCACTGTAAGGAATCCAGTCTTTAATATACAGTTACCTTTGTCTTGGAAGATCGGTTTTTAACATCATTACAGAAGATATGAAAGCTGATGATCTCGGAGAATGGACAGTGAAGACTTTAAGCCCTCTTTTCTGGTTTGTAACCACCATGCTGCCTCTCTGTCTTTCCTGAGGAATGGAAGTTGGTTAGGGAGCCTGTTTAGTAGGTCCTTTTTCTGGGATGTTATTTAAATTACTTAAGCTAAAAGAAAGGGCAGTTACATTTTTTTGTAGGCATTGTTTACTGAGGTGTGAGGCACTCTTCCTTAACTCATTTTCTTACATTCTCTGAAGTCTGTGTTCATCCTGACTTCAGCACACAGGAAATGAGGAAGAGTTGGAGATTTCGTGATTTGCATGTTTACACGTACAGACATCATTAACCACACACACTATGTATCATATTAATTTCTTTGATTCTGGTGCAGGTAAATGAAAAAAGCTTTTGTAGTAGTCCCTGTACAGTCTTTTTAATCTTAATTTTGCATATAAAATCACAACAGAAGGTTATAGTCAAATTTGTGTGCTGTAATCAAGGTGATTTTTCAGAATGGTGAGATATGACTATTCACTGAAGAATTTTATGATGGAACAAGAATCTACTGAACCCACTCACCTTTGCTATGTCTGCAGTAAAAACCTGTAAAAAAATATTTATGTCACTTGCATAGATGTTTTTTGTGGGACCTGAGTGTATTGGAAAACTACTCGTTTCTAGAATCTTTGCTGTACAAAATGAGGTGCTGATTTCAGGTTTAGAGCTTGATGTGGCCATCTCGCTGAAACATACTTCCTTAATAATCCTGATTTTTCAGCTAAGTTAGCTGGTAAACTTGAAGAAGTATAGATGAACATTGCTAGATATTTTCTTTTTTTGTAATTGACATATTCCCTTTCTCTTTGATATGACCATGCTGTAGTTAGCATTTGCCTATCTTTTCATCACGTTCTCTGAAGTATTTTCTAGAACCTTTTCACGCGTGATGTTCACAGGCTGGGCAAGATTTAATGCCTTCTCTTTTCTGTTTTCTCCTCATAGAAAGTATTGAAAAGTTCCAATTACATTATTTTACAGAGTAAATGTAACTTGAGATCTTACCCAAGAAAAATCTCTTGATACTTTTTTCTTTACTTGTTCCTCTGGGCTGGACAGATTCATCAGTATTTTAAGAAACCTCACCAAACTTCAGAGATTGGCAAGCTAGTGAGTTTGTCAAATATAAAAATGAAAAAGGAAGGGATTCTGAGCTTTCATTTAAGGAAAACTAGTAGAAAATATGAAGGGTATTCTGAGGATGCATGGCACAGTATCACCTATTTTTTTTATGGTTCCCTATTCCCTTTTTTTCACCTTTTTTTCTTGGAAGCAGGTAGAGACAAGGCTGGATGGCTTGTGTTTTCTTACTGGAACTTCTTGATTGATTTTTGTTTTGTCTTAAAAATATCAGCTAACTTGTGATTTATGCTTATTTTTCTCTGAGTGACAGATCATAAAACAAACATATGAAAGAAGATAGTGTGCATTTCCTTTAAAACTGTTTTTCTTTATTGTTTTATTTTGTGACTCGTTTTGCCTTAAGCCAGAAAATATTTGTCAGTCAGAACATGAGAAGCTTCAGACTAGATTATAACTAGCGTAAGTCCTTTGTGAAGAACAGTGTCATTAATGAGCTCTGTAGCTTCCTTTTCCTTGTAATCTCTACAGTTTTTATTTTAGCTACCCTATTTGCAGATGCACTGAAATCAATACAAAGAGCATCGTCTTAGGGACTTCTCTCTCCTAACCAATCTGTAAAGAAAAGGCCACAGTTAATATGTTATTTCTTTGAGTAATATATTGTCTTATTTTTTCTCTTTTTAGCCAGTTGCAACAAGAGTTTGTAGAAACAGCAAATGGAAAGTTTGAAGCATCTTCAATGCCATCTATGCTTCCAGTACCATGTTATACACTAGAATTTTTTTTCCTCTCTAGAAAAGGAATCTTGGATGAGTATAGCCAGATCACCAGTCTTGTAACAGAAGAGATCGTGAATGTCCATAAAGAGATCCAGACCTCGGTTGAACAGATAGACCCTACCTCTGAGTATAATGACTTCATAGATACTCACAGGTATACATTTTCATCTTGGTGTGTATGTTCATGTTTCTCTGGAGAAAACCCTGCATTAAACTGCCAAAAAACTTAAGTGATCAGAGTTGAATTTACTTCTGTTTGGTTCCTTTTATATTGTTACTTGTAAAGCTTTCTCCTAGTCTGAAAATCGTTCTGTATTGTTCTATTTGCATGTATGGAAAGCTGTCTGGAAGTCAGATTTTCAGCCTGACTGTTTCCTTAACCATTGATCTATTTCACTGGGTCTAGGAAAAAAAAAAAATTCCGCTAACCGTAATTACACATGAAGATCTTTAACTTTGGTACTGAGAGTGTACATGACAGTCCAGATTCAGTGTGAACAAATTTATTGTTCACAATTGGATACAATTTGCATTCTTCAGTAAACTAGGTTTCTCTGCTTTGTTTATCCTGTGTTCCAGATTCTAGTTTAGAGTGAACTCTAGATACCTCTGCGTGCTCTGCAGTTATTGTAGGTTGAGCAGTGCCTGAGATTGAAGAGCAGATAATGCAGGAAAGGTTTTTACTCTAAAATAACCTGTATTTGCCATTTATTGAACTGTTTCTCTGTATTAATATATGCAGAAATAGTCTTAAGTCTTCTTGCATTACCTTTGTTGTTATTATGTGCAAATTGATAATTGTCGTGTGAGACTGTCTTATTCAAAGGAACAAGAATATATATGTGGTTGCTACCTTTTATTTAGTATGTAATTGTATCTATAGGCTAGTTATTAAAATAATTCAAAACATAATGATTTACTTTATGACCTACTCAAAGGTAAATGTTAGTTTTGAAAATTCAATATTTGTTTACTGAAATAGATCATCAGAAGTTATTGAACAAGAAATAGAGTTTGATACATCTTTACTAGAAGAAAATGAAAACCTTCAAGCTAATGAGATCATGTGGAATAATCTAACAGCAGAAAGTTTACAAGTCACGTAAGTCTTTCTTTATAAACCTTTTATCCTTTCAAAATGCTGCTATATGTTTTATCTAGGCTCACTCAAATCGTCACATAGCCTTGTCTTAATTTGTAAGTTCCAGTTTAAAAAAAAATCATATTTTCATGCTGTAGACTCTTTCGCATGTTTATTTTATTTTTACTTTGCACAGAATATTCCTTCCTAGTCACCCAAAAAAGTTGCTGCTGCTTTTAATGATATATTCCACTCCTTTCCAGTTCATTTGTACTATTCTTTAAATCAGTCATGAATCCTCCTTGGGAACATAGTGATTCATCTCCCAAAAAGTATTTCCACATTTGGCGGTCTAGGAAAAATACTGAAGTCTATTGGTGAAACCATTGAGTACAGTAATGCAGCAAATGATTTAAATTGCCACAAAGAAATTTTTTGTGGTTATATTTATTTTAGTTGTTTTTAAGTATTTGCTTTTGTTTTTCAAAGGATATACTTGTTATTATAGCCTTTAAAATACGCTGACATTAGCTATTACATTTTATGAAGCATTGGATTGCATTTTGTGAAGCTTTTTAGCTATTCAGTGACAAAACTACCTCTCTTATGTGTTGTAGTAATATGTTGTCTAGCTTAAATTGTTGAATCATTACAGTTGGAAAAGATCTCTAAGATCATCAAGTCCAACTGTGAACCCAGCACCACCATGATCACTAAATTATGCCCTGAATTGCCACATCGTCATGATTTTGAACACCTGCAGGGATGATGACTCTACCACTTCCCTGGGCAGCCTGTTCCTGTGTTCTTGCAATAAAGATTTTTTTTCCTAATATCCAATCTAAACCTTCACTGATACAACTTGAGGCCATTTCCTCTCATCCTGTCACTTGTGACATGGGAGAAGACACCAACACCCACCTCGCTACAACCTCCTTTTGTGTAGTCCTAGAAAGCAATGAGGTCTCTCCTCAGTCTCCTTTTCTCCAGACTAAACAACCCCAGTTTCCTCAGCTGCTTCTCATAAGACTTGTTCTCCAGATGCTTCACCAGCTTTGTTGCCCTTCTCTGGGCATACTCCAGCACCTCATTGTCTTTCTCATACTGCGATGCCCAAAAGCGAACACAGGATTTGAAGTGTGGACTCACCACTGCCAAGTATACAGGCACAACGATTTCTCTTCTGCTGCTGGCCATACTCTTTTTGATACAGGCCAGGATGCCATTGACCTTCTTGGCCACCTCAGCACACTGCTGGCTTGTATTCAGCTGACTGTCCACCGCCATCCCTCGGGCCCTTTCTGTTCAGCTGACTGTCCACCGCCATCCCTGGGTCCTTTTCTGCCGGGCAGCTTTCCAGCCACTCTTCCCAACACTCTGGCATTGCCTGAGGTTTTGACCCAAGTGTGGAACCTGGCACTTGGCCTTGTTGAAACTCATACTGTTGACTTCGGCCCATCAATCCAGCCTGTCTGCATCCTTCTGCAGAGCCTTCTTACCCTTGAGCACACCAACACTCCCCCTCAGTTTGGTGTCATCTGCAAACTTACTTAGGATGCACTCAATCCCCTCAACTAGATCACTGGTAAAGATGTTAAACAGGACTGGCCCCAAAACTGAGCCCTGGGAAGCATCACTTGTGACTGGCCACGATCTGGATTTAACTCAGTTCACCACCGCTCTCTGAGCTTGGCCATTCAACTGTTGCGATTTTCAAAGGGAAGGTCGCAAAAACGACAGAACTTACCTACGTGTAGATAAGCAGGCACTTCTTTATTGCAGCGCTGGGAAGCTTGGAAATCATCCAATGCTTTGAAAACATCAACAAAAATTCAATCTATTTATACACCCTTTTACAAAATTATAATATTTTAACATAAACATGCATACACTGTCCGCTATTAATTTTGACCTTTACAATGATTGGTTTAGCCCTTATTAATATTCTTATATCGATAAAATCATTGGTTATTCTATTGATTACAACACCTAATATACAAATTAAGGTGCAATAGTATTGCTTGTTTCTAGGGTGTTTCTATGTGATGTTTCTATGTTACTACCACAAAACACAAGATAGAAAGGTAGGGAGGTAGGTAGAACATTCCAGGAAAGTAGGGAGGTAGGGAGGAAAGCAGGCACAAAACATCTCCAGGGAGAAAGGGGAAACAAACATAAAACACTACCTATCCGTTTCACCACTTATAACAGCTCTACTTCTAGTCAAGGCCTATACACTACTACTTAGCATAAGTAAGATTTTAAGGTTTTATATTCCTTATGCTAATATAAGTCAATTAACTATTTTAATTAAAATGATAATTGATTAAAATGATAATTAGTTATTCATTAGCTCCTTGAAACTTAAATTTGATTACAACACAACCAGTGCTTGATCCACCAGAGTGTACACCTTGGGCAGCCATTTTTTTTGTGAGAAGGCTTCTGGGAACAGTATCGAAGGATTTACTGGAGTCCAGGTAAACAATACCCACAGCCTTTCCTTCATCCACCAAGCGAGTCACTTTATGATAGAAGGAGATGGGTTTTGTTGAATCTGTGTTGATTGGGCCTGATCCTCTGGCTGTCCTGCACATGCTGTGTAAGTGTGCTCGAGATGAACTATTCCATAATCTTCCCCAGTACTGAGGTCAGGCTGACAGTCCAGTAGTTCCCCAGATCCTCTTTCTAGCCCTTCTTGTAGACTGACGTCACATTGGCAAGCCTCCAGTTATTTGGGACCTTCTCTGTTAACCAGGACTGCTGATAAGTGATGAAGGGTGGCTTGGTAGGCTCCTCCACCAGCTCCCTTGGCACTCTTGGGTGAATCCTTTCTGGCCCGGTGGAGTTGTGAATGTCCAGGTGGCACAGCAGATCATTAACTGCTTCCTCTTGGATTATGGGATGTTTACTCTGCTCTCTGTCCTTGTCTTCCAGCTCCAGGGGCTGAATATCCTGAGAATAACTGGTCTGAATATTAAAGACTGAGGCAAAGAAGGCATTAAGTATCTCAGTTTATTCCTCATCCTTGGTGGCAATGTTCCCCCCTGCATTTGCTTTTGCCTTTCTAATGTTCCTTCTGCATGAGGTAACCAGATCACTGTACTCTACTTCCAAAGGTGGTAAACTCTCCTTTTTTTCCAGAATCCCAGCAAAATCTCTCTGTTCAGCCTGGCTGGTAATCTTCCCCACGAGCTCGTCTTACAGCACGTAGAACAGCCTGCTCCTTCACCTTTAAGACTTCATTCTTGAAGAGCATCCAGCCTTCCTAGACCCCTTTGCCCTTCAGAACTGTCTCCCAAGGAAATCTCTCGATCAGTGTTCTGAACAGGCCAAAGTCTACCTTCTGGGAATCTGTGGTGGTAGTTTTGCGGACCGCCTCCTTACTTCACCAAGAATCAAAAACTCTGTCATTTCACGGTTGCTAAGCCCAAGACAGCCTTCAACCACCACGTCACACACCAGTCCTTCTCTGTTTGTAAACTGCAGGTCTAGTGAGGCATCTCTTCCGGTAGGCTCACTTACCAGCTGTGTCAGAAAGTTATCTTCCACACACTCTAAGAACCTCCTAGACTGTTTCCTCTCTGCTCTGTTGTATAAAGAAGACCCAGGGAACTACAGGCCAGTCAGTCTCACCTCAGTGCCCAGCCAGATAATGGAGCAGATCCTCCTGAAGACTCTGCTAGGGCACATTGAAACCAAGGAGGTGGTTGGTGGTAATCAGCGTGGCTTCAGCAAGGGCACATGCTGCCTGACAAATCTGATGGCTTTTTGTGATAGGGTTACAACACTGATGGATAAGGGAAGACCAACTGACATCATCTTCCTGAACTCGTGCAAAGTTTTGACAGTGTTCCACATTACATCCTGGTCTCTGAAGTGGAAGGACACAGATTTGATGGATGGACCACTCGATGGATAAGGAGTTTGCTAGGTGATTACTCTCAAAGAGTTGTGATCAATGGCTCTTTGTCCAAATGGAGACCTGTGATGAGTGGATTCCCTCAGGGATCGGTACTGGGACTGGTGGTGTTTAATGTCTTTGTCAGTGATATGGACAGTAGGATCGAGTGCACCCTCAACAAGTTTGCTGAGAACACTGAGCTGTGTGGTGCTGTCAACATGCCGGAGGGATGCCCTTGAGGGGAATCTTGGCAGGCTGGAGAGATGGGCCTATGCCAACTTCACGAAGTTCAGCAAGGTCAAGTGCAAGGTCCCACACCTGAGTCAGGGCAATCCCAAACATAAATACAGGCTGGCAATGAGTGGCCTGAGAGAACAGGTTGGGGATGATGGTTGAAGCACTAAACATGAGATTAATCAGGGAACTTCTGGGCAAACTCAAGAGGAAGAAGAGAGTCTATAGATCATGGAAGGAGGGGCTGACCACTTGGGTGGAATATAAGACTGTGGTCAGAGGATGTAGGGAGGCAACTAGGAAAGCTAAGGTCTCCTTGGAATTAAATATTGCAAGGGAAGTCAAGGACAGTAGAAAGGGCTTCAAATACAACAGGAGAGGTGCCTGAGGACTGGAGGAAAGCAAATGTCACTCCAGTCTTCAAAAAGGGCAAGAAGGAGCACCTGGGTAAATATAGACTTGTCAGCTTCATCTCCATACCTGGAAAGGTGACGGAACAACCTATCCTCAGTGTTGTCTGTGGTCATATCAAGGATAAGAGGGTCATTAGGAGCACTCAGCATGGTTTTGCCAAGCCGAAGCCATGTTTGACCCCCCTGACAGCCTTTTATGAGGGCATAACTAGGTGGATACATGATGGCAGTGCAGTGGATGTGTTTTATCTAGATTTCAGTAAAGCATTTGACTCCATCTTCCACAGCATCCTCATAGCTAAACTGAGGAAGTGTGGTCTGGATGATTGGGTAGTGAGGTGGGTAGTGAACTAGTTGCAGGGAAGAAGTCAGAGAGTTGTGGTCAATTGGACAGAGTCTAGCTGGAGGCCTGTGTCTAGTGGAGTCCCTCAGGGGTCAGTACTGGGGCCAGTGCTGTTCAATATATTTGTCAACGACTTGGATGAGGGATTAGAGAGCACTGTCAGCAAGTTTGCTGATGACACAAAGCTGAGAGGAATGGTTGACACACCAGAAGGCTGTGCTGCCATTCAAAGAGACTCAGACAGGCTAGAGGGCTGGGTGGCGAGAAATCTTACGAAGTTTAACGAGGGCAAGTGTAGAGTTTTGCACTTGAGAAAGAATAACCCCATGTGCCAGTATAGGTTGGGGACCGACCTGCTGGAGAGCAGCGTAGGAGAAAGGGACCTGGGGGTTCTGGTGGACAGCAGGATGACCATGAGCCAGCAATGTGCCCTCGTGGCCAAGAAGGCCAATGGCATCCTGGGGTGTATTAGAAGGGGAGTAGCTAGTAGGCTATGTCCTCCTGCCCCTCTACTCTGCCCTAGTGAGGCCACATCTGGAATATTGTGTCCAGTTCTGGGCCCCTCAGGTCAAGAAGGACAGGGAACTGCTTGAGAGAGTCCAGCGCAGAGCCACAGAGATGATTCAGGGAGTGGAACATCTCCCTTATGAGGAAAGGCTGAAGGAGCTGGGTCTCTTCAGCTTGGAGAAGAGGAGGCTGAGGGGTGACCTCATAAGTGTTTATAAATATGTAAAGGGTGAGTGTCAGGAGGATGGAGCCAGGCCCTTTTCAGTGACGTCCAATGACAGGACAAGGGGCAATGGGTA
>NW_009704100.1:55716-60017 GCF_000703405.1 Apaloderma vittatum
TAAACATTTCCGGGGAGGGGGCAGCCACAACATCTCTGGACAATTTATTCCAAAGCCTTGCCACCCTTGTACTGAAGAATTTTTTCATAAAATATAATCTAAATCAGTTCTCCTTCAATTTAAACTCTTTTCCCCTTGTCCTATCGCTGGACACTCTTGTAAAAAGTCCCTCTCTAGCCGTCCGGTAGGTTCCCTTCAGGTATTGGAAGGCAGCTATTAGGTGTCCCCGATGTCTTCTCTTTTCCAGACTGAACAATCCCAGCTCCCGCAGCCTGTCCTTGTAGCAGAGGTGCTCCAACCCCTGGATCATCCTTGTGGCCTCCTCTGAACACGCTCCAACATATCCACATCCCTCTTATGGTGGGGGCACCAGAACTGGACGCACTATTCGAGGTGGGGTCTCCCAAGAGCAGAGTAAAGGGGGAGAATCACCTCTCAACCTGCTGACCACACTTCTCTTGATACATCCCAGGATGCGGTTGGCCTTCTGGGCTGCGTGAGCGCACTGTCAGCTCATGTTGAGCTTCTCATCTATCAACACCCCCAAATCCTTCTCTTCAGGGCTACTTTCAACCCGCTCTGTGCCCAGTTTGTATTTGTGCCTGGAATTGACCCGGCCCAGAAGACCTTGCATTTTGACACCTTCCTGTGTGACCTGCTCTAGGTGATCCTGCTCTGGCAGGGGGGCTGGACTATATGGGACTAGGTCCCATCAAACCTCTAACATTCTGTGATTTTGTGATGTGTCAGCAATACAGGCTGGCAGCCCAAAAAGTCAGCCGTATCCTGGGCTGCACCAAGAGAAGTGTGACCAGCAAGGCAAGGGAGGTGATTCTGCCCCCTACTCTTCACTTGTGAGATCTCACCTGGAGCACTGTGTCCAGCTGTGGAGCCACCAACACAAGAAGGACATGGACCTGTTGGTCCAGAGAAGGGCCACAAAGATGATCAAAAGGATGGAGCACCTCTCCTACGAGGACAGGCTGAGAGAATTGTGTCTGTTCAGCCTGGAGAAAAGAAGGCTCTGGCGACACCTTACAGTGGCCTTCCAGTACCTGAAGCGAGCCTCAGGAAAGTTGGAGAGGGACTTTTTGCAAAGGCACGTGGTGATAGAATGAGGAGCAATGATTTAAACTAGAACAGCGTAGATTTGGTTTAGACATTAGGAGGAAATTCTTCACTGTGAGAGTGGTGAGACAGTGGAACAGGTTGCCCAGTGAAGTTCTGGATGCCCCCTCTCTGGAAGTTTTTAAGGCCAGGCTGGATGGGGCTTTGAGCAGCCTGATGTAGTGGGATGTGTCCCTGCCCAGGGCAGGGCGCGTTGGAACTAGATGATCTTTAGAGTCTCTTCCAACTCTATGATTCTATGATTTCCAGAAGATAATTGGATAAGTTTAAGTCTCCCATGAGAATAAGGGCTGTCATTTTTCTTTACTTTTCATTACTTTTAACAACCTCACCTTTGGTCATTAGTTACTGGAGAACAAATCTTTTGTTCTTATATTATCAGCCTCAACTTTTGACATAAAATGATCCAGTGCAGTCACTTGTGAGATTGCAACTATGAATTGTACATTTAACTTTTTTTAAATGGGTTGTCACAATTTAAAATGGAAAACTCAGATTTCATTTGTGGATGTTTCTAACGGCAGTGAGGTATTTGAATGAGAAACACATTGCAGTGTTTTCTGCAGATTGTTCTAATCCCTGATGTTTCTCAACTTGACAGTATCTCTGAATTTTATTAATTCCTTTTCAGCATTATTAATCATACTTTTTTCCTGTGCAGTCTGATTACTTTTTTAAATTTATTCCTTAGTAGGTATTTAAATAATCTTAATATATAAGTTTCAGCTTCCTCTTTCAGATTTCTTCATAGTTCTGAAGCAGCTTCATTTTTCTTATAAAAGGATCCCTTGGTAATTAAAGCCTCTCATTTCCCTTTAAAAGTGATCCTAATGTATTTTGCACTGTTGCACTGTTATTAAATTGAGATTAATTCTGTTTAAACTATGCATATGTTGTACATGTAGATGTACTTCAGCACAGTATCAGGAAAAATAAATACACTGAACTCCCCCTTTTCAGTACAATGTTACAATTTTTTCAAACGTTTTTCGCTTCTGTAGCTAAAAAGGAGAAGTAACTTCTTGCTTGGCTTGTCTTCTATATCCCATTGTCTGGAAATAAGACATCAGCATGTCTGTGTGAAAGAGATGAAATATTTCTTTTTCAGTAGATGGTTCTGATGAAGTGCATGTTTGTATTTATGAATGTGTGTCCCTGTAGTTACGTGCATACATTTACAGTACAATTTCCAGTATGTCCTGTTACAAATTTTGTTTGCCCACTTTAAATTCTTCTGTGAATTTGACAGAGAAATTTTGCAGTGTGATATCTTTTAGAATAGGAATCACATAGCTCTTTAAAGTATTGCTGTCTTTAAGGTGTTTGCTTTCTGGTAGAGATTCAGGAGTGTAAACAAAAAAAGTTTAACTGTGTTAAGTCAGACCAAACCAGCTTGCTTCTTTTCTACGTTAGCCAGCAGGTAAAAACCTAGGGATGAGAGCAAGAACCATGATGATCGTGTACTGCAGTTTCTCAGGATGATGTCTCTGCCTTCCATAATTTTCAGCTCACATTTTGAGTCAGAAGTGGTATTTGTTTATAACAGCCTTAGAGGTATTTTTCTTTTGTGAATTTGTCCAGTTAGTTTCAGTATGTACAGTTATCTGTTGTCCACAGAATTCTTGGTCAAGGAATTCCAGAGACTAACTTCATATTACATGAACCTGCTACTTCTTAGTTTCATCTTATGGCTCTTAAGCTCTGGTTTTGGAAGAGAATGGAAGCAATTTATGATACTGTGAATTTTTGTCATACTGGTGTGATGTTTTTTTCAGAGCCATCTTTAGCTTTAGTCTGTCCTTTCACAAGAGCTTGACATCTTTTTGTGAATGTTTTCAAGATTACTGTATTGATTTTGAGATGAATGACCAGAATTGTGCACGTAACCCAGATGCATAGTTTAGAGGGAGGCACGCTAAGATTTCCTGTGTTCTTGTTCTGCTTCATTTTTAACAAATCCTGGAGAATCATTCTGTTTGATTTTCTGACTGCTGCTGTATACAACAGAATAGAATCATAGAACAGTTCAGGTTGGAAAAGACCTGTGAGATCATCAAGCCCAACCATTAACCCTACACTAAAAGTTCACCCCTAAACCATATCACCCAACACCACATCTAAGCAACACTTAAACACATCCAGGGATGGCGACTCAACCACCTCCCTAGGCAGTCTGTTCCAGTGTCTGACCACTCTTTCTGTGAAGAATTTCTTCCTAATGTCCAACCTAAACTTGCCCTGTTGCAACTTGCAACCACTCCCCCTGTTTCTGTCCCTAATTACCTGTGAGAAGAGACCAGCACCAACCTCTCTACAATGTCCTTTCAAGTAATTGTAGAACATGATGAGATCCCCCCTCAGCCTCCTCTTCGTCAAGCTCAACAGTCCCAGCTCCCTCAATCGCTCCTCATAAGGTCTGTTCTCCAGGCCCTTCACCAGCTTTGTTGCCCTCCTCTGCACTCGCTCCAACACCTCAATATCTCTCCTATACTGAGGTGACCAAAACTGAACACAATACTCAAGGTGCGGCCTCACCAGTGCTGAGTTCAGAGGGAGATCATCTACTGTATTTTCACGGTCTAGTTTTTAAGTGGCAACAGTCCACTTAAAGCCATTTCCTACCTAAATAAAGGTTTTGATTTTTTTTCTCCCTGTATATTTGCCTGTTTCAGTATGCATTGAAATTAATCTTTCAAAATACAGTCCAGTTATCGAGTATCACAAGATCCAGGATAATCCTTTTGTATTGTTCATGTTCAGCCCCTTCCCTCTACCTTGAGTAACATTTTATGGTCAGTAGTCTCTGTCACTTTTTTAAGCTCTAATTTTATTTGTACTTTTATGAACATGTTAAGCAGTACAGATTTCTCTGAAGCTCCAGTAGCTCCTGGCACTGCAGAAAGAGAAAGCAAAGCCATAGGAAAAGAAAAATCCCCACCCTCGGATCCGGTGATGACCCGGGCACACGCAGCAGCAGCAGCCAAAAAAGAAAGCCGCCCTGCCTGCCGGGGGCGAGCTCCTTTCATCCTGTCAAGTTCCTGCCACATCGCACTGTTTGATCCTGGTGGAAAATTACCGGGAACGGGTCTGGAGGTGGTGGGGGTCTCTGAGGGGGGTCACCCCTCCCTCTCCCGGCTTGGCTTCTTCATTCCTGCAGCCCCAGCTCCCAGCCC
>NW_009704100.1:60086-67851 GCF_000703405.1 Apaloderma vittatum
CCCCGTACCGACACGGACAGGGGCCAGGCAGGCGGCTCTGGTACTTTTCGGTTCAAAAAAGATCCAGACTTGTTTCAGGCATTTGTTTAGCAGTCCTTCACAATTATCTACCAAACACAGTAAATTTTGCAAAATTTTAATAGATTCCAATATATGTATTGGTTTGGAATCAGTAATTTTTTCTTGAATCACTGGTTTTTATTGAGTATGCAAGGAAAAAAGTGACAGCTTTACACATGTTACTGTTTAAAGGTTATCATAAAATATGTTTTAAGGAAACATGATGAGAAAACGTGCTCACTTTTTCATTTTTAGGTAAGTTCATGTTTATCACTGTTGGCTATAACCTTTCTAAGTAATGGGAGGGGTATGGTGTCTCCTGATAAGTGTCGATGACTGTCACTGACTAGTACAGAGATACTCTGAAAAGTGTAACGGAATAAAAGTTTCTGCTTTGAAGATATGTGCATTAAATCTGAGAGGAGACAACGAGAATGAAGTGTTGATAAGTGGACATATGAATTAGTATATAAATTAATTTAAAAAACCTTCTGAAGTGTAAGCTCTGTAAGCACAAGCATTTATTTTTATTGATACTTGAGGCCAAATGGTGCCAATAACTAAAGAAATACCAAAGGCGACTTTCCAGGTAGCCAGAACCCAGTTTGGAGATGTCTGCTTTCTAGACTCTCAGTGTCATTTTACGTGTTACTATGCTATTGAAATGTGGTAATTTGGAATTGTGCAGTTGTTAAAAGTAGTAAGAATTATAGTGACTAACTGGTTAGTAATAAGAATGCTACTGCAAACTGATTTTATCTAGGAAGTAAGTGTGAGGCCACAAGAAATATCCTTTGCCAAACCACAATCAAGATGATACAAGGTAGATTCTTGGATATAATTTCTTGCCAGTTTGAATGAAAATTACTATTTAAAACAAAAAATAGAGGTTGAATACAATGAGACAAGTTGGTTTAATGTGTCTATGGTTGCTTTGTTTTGTTTCTTCCAAGACAAATACAAACATCCAAAAGTGTCTCAGAAGTTTTAGGGAGAAGTACATTAACTTTCTATTTCGATCTGATGGTGCAATACAGAGTCTGATATTTTTTAAATGGTAAAATACTTTTGATATGTTGTTTCTGTATGTATACATGCATACCTTCCAGTGATGAACAACCTTATTAATTTGGTTTTAATTTCTTGAATATCGGTGCTTGATCATTACATGTAACATTTACTTCCTTTGAATATTAAGCCAATCAATGTTGATTAAAATTTTGATTAGAAAGCTGATCAAAAGGCAGTATCTGCAGTTAAAAAATTGGTAATTACTTTTTAGGAATGTATTAAAAAAGTTAGTTGATGTTAAATTGGAGACCCAGTGTGAGAAAACTGTCACTTCTGAGAAGTTCGGCGTACAGGTTGTGATAGCCTAAAATCAATATAAAGTTTGCCAGAAAGGGAACTGTGGGGATATTACTTTGAGAGTAATGTTTCATGGATTTTCCTTGTCTCAAAATAAACACATGCAGATGTTTACTCGTTTGGGGAATAAACTCTTACCATTCTCTGTATGGCTTTTTTGTAGTAGTTTAAGTTTTCAAAATTGAGATCCAGGACTGTCTGAATAAAGAATATATTTAATCAACATTGTATAAAATAGAAAAGAAGGAGAGAGAACTAATTCAACGTTTATAATCAAATCATTCAGTTTGGTACATATGGACATGAACATGTCTCCTAGATAGCCAGAGTCCATGTAAATTACTTTCAGTTGACCTTCTGTACCACTCCACAATTTGGAATAGTTTCGGGCAATAGATATGTGCAATGCCTTCCTTCCACTCTTTACTTCAGTAACTTCTGTGTTGAATTTGGGCTTGAAAATACAGGGGAAGCAGAATAAGAAAGTTAGAGATGGGTAGATGAATGCCAGAAGGAAATGAGGTGTAAAAATTTGTTAATTTATTTACAAAAAATTGTTCTCCTGACTTAAGAATTGCTTGAAGTTAACATATATATAGCTTGATACGCATTTTAGAAGTCATCGTTATGCGATCCATTTGTCTGCATTGTTCAGAGTGCAGATGTTATTGTACATTTGTTGACTCTCTGACTCAACAAATGTTTGCCAGCATAATTGCGAAGTGTCAGTGATGGTTTTAATCTGCAGTAATCCATTCTCTGTTAGTAGAGTGTTCTCGTCCAAGATCTATCTTTCCTTGGAATTAACAGTTACCAAAAAGTGCATGGTTTAAAAAAAGTTAATTGTAGTGAAAAATTTACAGATTACTTGTAACAGAAAGTGTCAATTTGCATTTTGTTATTTCTAGATATGAATATGGCCCAACTACTGATGCTGTGGGTTTATGTAACATATAGTTTAGGACTTGGAAGTCTCTTGTCTTTCATAAAGCACCTCATAAATTAACAATGTACTACGAAGGCATTAATTCATAAAATTTATCACACCTGCTGTAGAAAAATTTCTTGATAAGGGAGCCTTCAGGCAAAAGATCTGTAACCTTGTATGTATATAGAGGCTAGTATGGGATCTGTAATAATATGAGTTAGTAGCATAATATAAAGGTTTGTTCACAAAAACAAAGATCACCAAGCACACTCAGTAACATAATTCCTTTTCATCTTCAGGAAAAGAAAATCAGTGTTCACTAATAGGTACAGTTTATGTGTTCACAACATGAGTTTCTGAAATCTATGTTTTACAGGTTAAAAACGGTAATAGAAGAACTGATTCAGACACAGCAAACCCTTTTAAACAAAGAGGAACTTGTGTTGGAACTGGAGAAAAAAATAGAAGAGTCCTCTAAGACTTGTGAAAAGAAGTCTGAGTAAGTTGAAATGAAGTTTCAAATTGTAATAATTTGAGGGAAAAGCATCTGTAATGCAATTCCTAACACTTAAATAAGAAATAACCTCCACTAATCTTCTGCTGTAGTGAGGAGTGATTATCATGAAAAACAAGTTAGTTTCCCATCTCTAAAATAACCCACTGCAGATCCCAGTTCATTGGAGAACTGAGCAGTTCCATTCATGTAATTGTCATAGTGTTAGGATAGTTCAAGAACTGGACCTTTGATTAGTATAACTTGCAGCTTGATGGAAGAAGAGGAATCAGTTCAGATTGTGACTCTGTTTGGCCAAATTCATCGTGTAGATAAGTTTTTTTTAAATACTTTTTCAGGATCACGTGCAAGACGTACTGCTTCTTATGCAATGATATGTTTGAAACACATCAGGTTAAGTTCATTCTTGGTTGCCTTTTTTTTTACAAAAATGAATATATATCTGATATGCTGTAAAACTGCATAGTAAATAAGGAAGGCAAGAGATTAATGAGTGTTTCACTGTGCCATAAATAAAACATTGTTGGAAAGAATCATTCTTGAGCAAGATCTTTAGGTTTTTTCCTACCTCTGGGTAGAAAAAATATTGACATTCAGTCTAAACTAAAATTAATACAGCAGATAAAAAAACTCGTCTGTAGTGTTTTTCCGATTCTTGTTGCAATCAGTCATAACTTCACTTAGTCATAAATTTTGGTTTACAATACCAGTGAATTGGAATGCAAGTCCTCAGATAATCACGTCTTCATTCACTGAAGAAATATTGAAGCTCTCTGAAGACTTTTTGCCACTTCATACACTGGGTAGTATTTAATTCATATCCAAAATTTTATGTATGTATATAATATCAGTGTTTTGGTTAGATGCTTTCCTGTTCTTTCTTCGATGAAGGTCACTGAATCACTGGATTGCCTAGCTTGGAAAAGACCTTTAAGATTGAGTCCAGTCATGAACCTAACACTGACAAGTCCTTGAGTAAAGCATATCCCTAAACACTGTGTCTACATGACTCTAAATACGTTCAGGGACAGTGACTCCCACCACTGCCCTTGGCAAACAATTCCAGTTCCTGTTAACCCTTTCAGTGAATAAATTCTTCCTGATATACAATCTAAACTTTCTGTGGTACAGCTTGAGGCCATATCTTCTTGTCATATCACTTGTTATGTGGTTAAAAAGACTGATACCCACTTCTCTACAACCTCCTTTAAGGTAGTTGTAGAGAGTGATAACGTCTCTCCTCAGTCTCTTCTTTAGGCTGAACAACCTTAGTTCCCTCAGCAGCTCCTCCCAAGACTTGTGCTCTAGACCCTTCACCAGTTTGTTTGCCCTTCTCTGGACACATTCTAGCACCTCAGCATCCTTCTTGTAGTGAGGGGCCCAAAACTGAATACAGTACTTGAGGTGAGGTCTCACCAGTGCTGAGTACAGTTCACATGTACTCACAATATAATCTCCTTTTTTTTTTTGTTCTTGACCTATGATCTTTGCTGCTTGTTACTTTAAAGGATAAACTGTGTTTGAACTAGATGAGTTTGGTGGTGGTGGGTTTTTGATGTTTTTTTTTCCCCTCTTTTTTCTTGGTATATTGTTTTGTTATCAGCTACCTGTCTCTGAAAAATAGTTCAGACTATCCTTATGTTTCTTGCTGTGGGTAGGCTCCTTTGAGTGATCCTGTAGCAGATGTTTGTGGTGTGGAGGAGATGATTTCAGTTCAGACTGCACCAGTACATGTAGCTCTTTTTAAAAGGCATGAAACCTGGCTTAGATTATTAGTTGTAAGATAAAAGTTTCCCTGGAATCACCCAGCTGCTGATTTGCTGTTGGTAATGCCTTTCTCCAACAACCCCGTTTTCACCCCTTAACTGCAGTGTAGTGATCAGGATGTTTTCGCATGTGCTTATGGTCACAAGTTCTTATCCAACTGCTGTACGTTCTTGACTGCTGTGTCATAGCTTATGACACTGACCTCAGTACTACAAGGCAAGGTGAGAGGTAAAGGTACTTAAGCAGTAAATGAACGACCTCTTTAGCCAGGCCGTTCTGTTGGTGCAATGCAAATCTGTCATCAGGAAAGATCCAAATGCAAGAGCTATAGACCCTATGTTATTGTTGAGCCTCATCCAAGGTACTGAGCTTCACTGTTCTGTGCTGAGGAAGTCTCCTTGTCTGCTTTATCCAGGCAAAATAACATTAAAGTCTGCGAAATCATGTTTTCTGAGTCTTCAGTTGAACCAATTTGGTTTTCAGCTATCTCCTTGCTTCTTTCTGACATACCTTCAGTGCAACAAGTTCTGAGTTGTTCACTTGCTTGGCAGTGGCAGGCGGAGTTGGGGCTTGAAAACATCTCCTGGTGCTTGATTCTGACAAATTTATAGACTGACTGCGAATTTGACTTTGCATTAATTTTTAATTAGGACACTTTTAATTAAGACACATGAAAAGTCTGGCTTCAGACCTCTGATTTTGTGTTCCTCCTCAGTATTTAGCTGTATTGGTACTACTATCCTGGCACCAATATGCCTTTCTGCCTTCATATGACTGTATCATCTGCAACACAGAGAGTGTTTTAATTATATTTGTATATGTGTATGTTAGGCATACCATCTGCACTCCTGATGTGGTTATATAGTCAATATTTAATTTTTGCTTCAGTTCACCTTTTACCACTTTCGCACCTGTTGCCATGCTATGGTCTTGCAGGGATTCTTCATGCAAGGTCTCAGTCTGTCAGCTTGCTAGTAGCTCTTGCTAGCCACAAGGACTATAAAGTTTGCACTTATGCAAGGCATAGACAAACAATTCTATAAGTTCTAATTCCTCATAGTGGAATGAGGAGCATTCTCTGTTGGATTTGGGCAAACTAATTAGATGATAATCCATTGTGTTGCATTTCAGGAAAGAGAATAGCTTGGGATTTTAATTTGCAGGATATGTCTTCTTATCTCAAGTCATGATGAGTTGAACCCTTTCATTGTCTAGGATGTTATCATTCTAGCCAATGTATATGAAACAAAGCCCTGCTGATGGTGGGAGGCCATCATTTTCACAGGGTAATGCTTTCTTTTCTCACAATGAGGACGAGATGAAAAAACATAAGGCAGAGTATAATGCAAGGATAAAGGTTCGTTTTTTTGTGTGTGATGCTTTTAAATGTGTTCAGACTTACTCCAAACCTCAGTTTCAGTCCTCTAATTGTGTCTTCATATGTCATATTTATAATTTTTGTGTGAGTGATCATTCTGCTGATTGTATGGACTTCTGTTCTTTGGTGACACTTGGCTCAGCATCAGTTTGAGAAGGAAGAATCTCAATACCAACTTCTAAATTTCTTTTTTTCTTCAATGGTGTGGCTTGCAGGAGGTTCTGTCTTCCAGGGATAACCCTGAAGATACATTGTGATAGAATACTGTGATTTTTCTTTATATTGCCTTAATTCTTCATAACTTTGGTCCCTCTGCCTCCTTCATCTGTTCTTGCAGACTGTGAAAACTCTGCTTCTCTTTATAGACCACATGTCACTCAGATCCGGTTGAGTGCTTTAAGGATGTCTGTGTTGTACTGTGAATGGTTCTGTCTTTTAGGCAGCTTCTGTCCATCTTTGATTTTGGCATTTCTTGGGAGTAGTAGATCATCCAGTTACCTGTAGATGTTCTAATTGATATGTTTGTCCTTCAATAATGATTATGTCTGTGATAGAGTGTTCATGAGGGGTATTCAGAGAAGAGCCATAAAAACATGCAGAAGACAAGAAAAAAATCCCTGTAGAGTTCAATATATCTAGCCTGATACGAAGACTGTTGGACTTCAGTCCAGAAATACACAGGATAGGGCCATTCAGACCGAAAGAGACATGTAACTCTTAACTTGGTGCCTGAAGAATTTATACTGGATGTAGAGTGAGTTTAATAATGCAAATTATTATTACAACTGTGTGTATTGCAGTGGATTTCTAATCTAAAAATGTATTTCTTCTCTAAAGGATGAAGTACTATAGTGTTTATAAATTCAGTCAAAAGAGGACAAAAATAGTAGTTTTGTCTGTGTTTATTGCAACACGATTTTTGTGACAGATTGAGTAAAGAGGATTTCAAAGTATGCATTCATATTGTTTTGTAGCTTTGAAAATTTTCTAGAATTGTTTGTCTTTGAAATTCTGTTGTGATTTTAATGCTTTTTTAACTTTTTTGAAACAAGGTATGTATTTTAAATCATGTATATTTTAAAATGTTTGTTATTTTTCTCTGCAGCATTGTACTTCTGCTGAGCCAAAAGCAAGCGCTGGAAGAACTTAAGCAAACAGTTCAGCAGTTAAGATGCTCTGAGGCAAAATTTGCAGCCCAGAAAGAACTACTGGAACAAAAGGTTCAGGAAAACGATGGGAAAGAGCCACCACCTGTAGTGAATTATGAAGAAGATGCCAGATCGGTGACTTCTATGGTAAGTTTTACGTCTGTTTTACTGAATTGTGCAACCTTGCTATTGTACTTTAGTCCTGGGATCAGAATCTCAAGATATTCACAAGAATGACTGAAGGGAATAAACTTCATTTTGCATTGATAGAGACTTGCTCAGAAAAATAATTCAGTTGTGTATTTTTTTTTTATTTCTTTTTTTAAGTTGCAATAGCTTGTGATGCCCTCTGTATATCTGGGGACTTGGTTTGGTGTTCTGTACACTAGGTGCTTATGTTATCTTTAGAATGTTTTATCATCAAAAGTGTTAATCTATAAATAAATTTAGTAAACATGACTGAGTAGCTATTTGTAATTTCACAGACTGTGTTGAAGAAAAATTCTCACAATTCTAGATAGCAAACAAATAGTAAAACGTGCTGGCATCACTGTGTACATTGTGTAATTGAGAAATGAATTTTATATACTGTAATTACTCTT